>NC_079173.1:27669682-27969682 GCF_947568905.1 Ostrea edulis
AAGGGTTCCTTTCCCCTTTTGACAAAAAACTAGTTATTTCCCCTTTCAATGGCGATAAAAAAAGTCTTAAACTGGAGAAATACCCTATACATATGATTGTACATGAATTTTTAACACAAATCCTGTATATATGATATATATTTTAAGTAATTTTCTCTTTATAAAAAATGGTCCTCTGGGTATCCGGGTTAGAATAGACCTGTCCTAAGTACTCCTTGCTTGTCGTAAGAGGCGACTAAATGGGACGGTCCTTCGGATGAGACTGCAAAAACCGAGATTCTGTGTCACAGCAGGTGTGGCACGATAAAGATCCCTCCCTGCTATAAGTGCCGAGCATAGGCCTAAAGTTTGCAGCCCTTCACCGGCAATGGCGATGTCTCCATGAGTGAAATATTCTCGAGAGGGACGTAAAACAATATTCAATCGATCAATCTTTATAAAGTCCCACAAGGTAATTAATGATCGATGATCAGTCATTTATATATGAACTGAGACACTGTAATTTGAGATGGGTTGCCCCTAAACCCTTTCACCTGGGAGCTCATCCCTGTTTCTCAAAAATTTCTCATTAAATATGAAACGAGAAGTAGCATCTTAAAGGGACATGGACACGATTTGAGCTAAACATTTTCAAATTTTATTTTTTGATTTTAAATGTTTAGAATGATTAACTAAGGTATTACTAATGATCAGCAAAAATTTGAATGTCAGTAGTCAAGGTACATGGGAGATACATCTAGGTCACAAGTCCTTGTTATGTAAACAAGGCTCGTGCCATGTTTTTGTTTACATAGTAAAATAAACTAGTAAAAGTTTTGTTTAAAGCAGATTTTTTAAAATTTATAAGTGAATTCTTAACACAATTAAATATTTCCTAGTGTTTGGCACTTCTCATTTTGTTTTAAACATGCTATTTTCTATCAATCTAATGTAAACAAAAACATGGCACGAGCCTGGTTTACATAACAAAGAATTGCGAGTGCTGTATCCCATTTATAACTCAACAACTAATATCCAAATTTTGGTTGACTATTAGAAATACTTTAGTTAAGCATTGTAGACAATAAAAATGGAAAAATAAAATTTGAATTTTTTTTTTTTTGGCTAAAATTGTGTCCATGCCCCTTTAAAGCTGGATAAACCCGGGAACATTCTGTTTGTAAACCTGACTTTAAATGAATATTAATCATATCTATATCAGACAAAAATTTAACGATTAAAAAAAAGATAAAATGGATTAATGGTGGAATTTTCTTACAAGTGACAATGTAATGTAGTTTTGCTCTGCCATAAACAATGCTCAACTAGAAACTTACAAGGGTCACAATTCTCGAAAGCTAGGGCCGCATGGTATGGTCGGTGAAAACGGATGTATCCGAAGCCCTTCCTTTCTCCTGAGTGTTTGTCAGACACCACCATCGCCGAGTCAATGTCACCATATTTCTAAAAATAGACATTGTTCATCTCAAAGCGGCAACAAAATCTCACCTCTTAGTCTATGTTAATACATATGTACCACATTTGACAATTTACTATCTGTATTTGCACCTACCATAAGTTACAATTTATACTGTATAGTCAGTTACAAGACATTTATTTCTTATGAGAGTGGAATTCTAGACCCACAAATATCAGTTCATACATCTGTATCATTTAAACATAGGACACTTGGCGCATTTCTTTTTTAGAATCATCTACTAGCCAAGATATTCATTGATGAAAATCCCTCCTGCATTCCTGTTGTAAGTGTGAGACCTAAATCTATATTAATATCACTGACGACGAAAGCAAATTTTGACAATATCAATTTAACTGACGACCAAAACAGATTTAGACAATACCCATTTTACTGATGACCAAAACAGATTTAGACCATATCAATTTCACTAACGACCAAAACAGGTTTAAACAAGATACCATTAAAATAGCTAGGATAGAATCTAATGTCATACACAACAATGTTCCAGACACACAAAAGGACACGAGTAACAGCACACTGTATATTTCTGGGCACTGCGTTGTAAGGAGATACCAAATATTTGACAAGCTTCACCTCCTCAAAGTATCACCTTTAATCAATGTTTTATTTTTAATTCAATTCTGTCTTCTTTAAATCATTGTACTATTATTTGTTATTCGATTCTGCCATCCTTACTTCGAACTCCTTTCGGAGATCCTCTTTGCTGTAGGATTTGGGACAGATGACGAACAAGCGGAGATTTTTCTCGTCCTCCCGGGGATCCCGCACAGCCCCCTCTCTCTTGCTGCTGGCTATGATAACCTGCAAATAACAGGATTCCATTTACGACAAGCTTGATAAACAAAAAGCAGTCTGCACTCCAAACAAAACATAAAAATAATTTCTGAATTAAATTTTGTAATTCTAATTTCATACATATAAATATGCCTCCTAATTTACAGTGTAGCTGCATTAAATTAACACACTACTCGAAAGAGATATCACTTTACTCAAATACAAAGTTAAACAAAATAGAGTTTTCATGAGGGCAAGTAGTTCTAATTCCCCCAATATCAGGTGGTTTCTTACCTTGAGAGGTTTTGGGTAACCAGGTGGGTTCTTACCTTGAGGGATTTTGTATGACCGGATGAATTCTTCCCTCGAGAGGTTTAGAGTGACCAGGTGGGTTCTTACCTTGAAAGATTTTGGGTGACCGGATGGGTTCTTACCTTGAGAGGTGAAGGGTGGGTTCTTACCTTGAGAGGTTTTGGGTGACCAGGCAGGGTTTTCATGTTCATTTCCTCCAAAGCAAGAGCTGCTTCTGAAGCCTTTGAGTACTTGATATAAACCACACCTAAACAGGAAAGACAGAATCATTTCTCTATCACAAGGATGAACGACATTACTATATACATAACATAGAAATATCACAAAGCCGATTAAGTATACTGGACTTCTTTAGCTATAGATAATATGATGCAAGATCATAAATGTTTATATCCTGGCTTCATCCTCTGTTTTAATGTTTACTTTGTGCATTTATGGAAAATATTTGGGCAACAGTTTGAATAACGTGCTGCTCTTTGAACAAGATTGCTATGGGTAGCCATGTCCTCCACCGCTACAAAAAAAAAATTGAAGCACAAAAGTACCATAACTCCTGTAACATTTGTAGAATCAAAATTGTGGTGGAATATGATCAATTACGTATTGTAACTATCAATCCTGCAAAACCCATACAGCGCAGGGCTTGAAGCTAACTTTTTTTGTCACCAGTCCAGCTGGACTGATGGGGTATAATTTCAACCAGTCCGTAGAAAAATTTACCAGTCCAACAGAGTTTTCCGGAAATTTTTAAACATATTTCGTTAATGTTATCAAAATGAAATTTAACTCAATATGCCTCAGACAATATTGTAACACTGAAATGTGGGATTTATATCTATGAATCAGAGTTGTCTGATATCTACAGATTGAAGCATGCCAAATCTGTGTATAAAATTTCATAAGTATATTTTCCAAAATGTATCAATGCTTTAGAAAATTAACCAGTCCCATCGGACTGACTAAAACAAATGTCAGTCAGTCCGCCAGACTTTTAACCAGTCACAGACTGACGGGCATATGTTAATTTTGAGCCCTGCAGCGCTCTCTGAAGAGTTGTATTCACAAAGTGTTCCAATAGTGGTGCATGTACAAATTCAAAAAAATCCCATAACCCCTGTAAAACTTGTTGAATTAAAATGGCTGCACAATATGATCAACTAGATATTGTGACCAACAATCCTACAAAATTTGCACAAAATCCAAACAGCAGTCTCTGAGGTGTTGTGTCCACAAAGTGTTCTTATAGTGTGTAACATATAAATTCAACAAAGTCCCATAACTCATGTAAAATTTGTTGAATTAAAATGGCGAAGCAATCAATGAAAAGGATCTCTTCTTGGTGGAATCAATTTTACATAATGATTTCAATCCCTGATTTGTCAAAACAACTCACAGATAATTGTACACCTGCTTTGATAACTTATCTGTAACATACAGGACCATCGGCATTGTTTACGTAGATCCAAGCTTGTGTTGCAAACTGGAAATTACACAGGGTCATAAAAGATAATCAGATTACAGATTGAAAAAATCTGGTGTAACCCGACAAAATTGGGTGAGTAGGCAACTATGGATAAAATTCAAATTTTATAGGTCATGTTCAAAATTCTGGGCCAGGGATCGCCCTATGGACAGGCGCATTTCAAGAACTCTGTAATCAGAGAGCGATAATATAATCGCTGAAACCAGTTTGAGATGTTATATCGAGCAAAGCTCGAACGGGCAAAAGAACCATTCCCAAAGCCAGGCTCTAAAGGTAACGTAGGTAAAAGAAAAATTGAGAAAATCAGCAAAGGAGTAGAGATAATCTCTACATACATTCACTGAAAATTTTGTGATCCATATGGGCGCTGCCATATTGTTTTGTTCGTTAGTTGTTTCTATGGTTATTCGTATTTTAATTTGGAATTCCCAAAATACAAGCCTGGCGTGCAATTTATATTTTCAAACACTTAGTTTGTTAAAAATGAATGGGATAATTATTACTGTTACAGTTTTTAGCCAATCATCAAATAAGAAAAGAGTAATACAACTAAATAGATGAACGAGTTTACAAGTTTCTTTAAATGAAAATATATGATATATTTACGCTTATGTTTTTACCACTTTGAATTTGTTGGTTAGTTTTGTTTAGTTTTAACTGTCTTTTAAATTGCAAACGGGATGTATTGTTGTTTATAATTGTTTGATTTGAAAGAGAGGAAAGTCGAGGCTAAATGTGACATCACAATGCACATGGTTTACGTCAACTGCCATAACATTCCCTGCATTAAAATGAATAGGTGGGTCCTTTATCTATCCTCATATGTCCCCCTTTCATATTTAGATGTTACTGGGCATTTAGCGCAAGGGGAACTGATTTCATAAATAAAATACATTTTTAGATGAATTATGATTTCCTGTACTTAACGGAATTATGATTATCACTTGGGACACGCCAATGATCATTTCATGCTTCGCTCGGTCCAACAATCACACCGTATACATATTAACAGGTTGGGAACACTTCCCCTATAGCGAGATGTTCTCGCTAAAACACGATTATCCCTCTCTAGCGAGAATAAATATATCCCGTACAACCGAGAAAAACACCCGTGGAATAAATCTCTTCGTGTTTCACGTGAAAAGAAGAAAAAGTGCTAAAATGTGTGATACTTCTGCAAATATATTAATCAAAACAAAAACACTCACAATGTGTATTGGATTTCAGACTGCTTCCCTCTTACGCAGCAACTTTGACATGCAATTTCATGATTATGTTGTCAATTTCATAGAAACAATTCGCATCATGTTGAGCGCGTGTCACACTTATTCAGCGTTGCACGGGATTTGACATTATTTTCAATAAAGACGCCAAAACACCTGTTTGTGGTAATGTTTATTTCTCGCTAAACAGGGATAATCGCGTTTTAGCGAGAATATCTCGCTATAGGGGAAGTGTTACCAACCTGATTAAGTGTACTTTCTTGTAGAATAGTAGTATGTAATAAATAAGAAATAAACGTTACTGATACAGCGTTTCTAAATGGGTCATTCTTTCCATATATCAGTTAACCTTTAAATTTATGCATATGCCAAACAGACTATTCCATTTCCCTTTTTAAATTCTATTTCACACAATGATATCCTAAAAAGCCTGGAAATGAACGTGCATTATGATTCATAATATGAATGCAGAAAACGAAAATAGAACCGACCCTTGTCCTCATTGGTTTTGCGATCTTTCACTATCCATATGTCTTCTACCGTGCCATATTTTTCAAACGCCTCTTTAAATGATTCTTCTGTTATTCCTTTGCCGCACAAAATGAATAATCGACTGTTCGGAGGTTTAACATCCTCTTGTAAATCTCTGTGTCTTTTGTCATGCGGTCTGAACGCCATTTTTTTTTTTTAGTAAAGGAAGATAGTAAGTCGAGCATGAAATGGTAAGCGGTAAATGTAGTACGTCCGAAACCCGAAAATCGCGGATAACGATTTTTTTTCTTGATGCAGATTTCTCTCTTAATGCTCCATGTAATAACACACAATTTGCACAGTGTACTGTTTGTAACCTAGGTATATAAAAAATATTAACTTTTTCTGAGAATTCTTCTACAAAAGTACCAAAACCAGAGTTTTCACCTTCCAAAAAGCGGTAAATCTAGTGGGTCGGTGTAATGACCTGATAAGTGTAATGTCCTGATTGACTAGGTGGGCAATAATTCTATCTACACTAAAGCATTATTTTGCATCAAAATGCATATATTTTTAAAAAATTAGTATTTTATGAAAGGAAAACTTATATTTAATTAGATAAAATCTTAAAATATCTATTTTTAAAATATGCTTTAGTGTAGATAGAATTATTGTCCATCAGGTCAATCAGGACATTACACTTATCAGGTCATTACACCGACCCGTTATTTTCCAACGTCCATGCCGAAAGTATTCCTCACATCGCGTATTTTTAGGTTATGACTAGATGGTATCCCTCAAAAGCAGGTGACCCACGAGTTACTTGCCCCTGATCATAGATAGAAAGATAAGTCGTACGTCGAATAATTTCGTAAAGAAATGTGTTTACGATAAAGAAGGCAAAGAAAATTGTTGGGATTTTTTTTACTAATTAAGATTACTAATTAAACCCTAATTAGCTGAACTATTAAAAATGTAAGAAATAAATAAAGCAATGAACGCAATATGGAGAGAAATACGATTTGATAGAAAGTATACAGAGTATTATTTAATTAACATAATTAATCAAACCCTAATTCTCTCAGATGTTAAAAACAGTAAGAAATTTGATATAAAAAACTGTAAGGGGCGAGATCAACAGATTGATTTCGGATAAAAATCTAAATTCAAATAGTTAGGGGGAGGAGGGGGGGGGGGGGTATTAAAACTTCTGTAAGTTTCTCTCATCCGACATCGATTACACATTAGTCGAAAAAGGAGAAAGACAAGTGACTGTTAAAACTACATGACGATATTACATTTTAATGAACATTTGATAGTTTTAATCTACACTTTCATTTGTGAATAAACAGAAGATAGGGTATACAGAGTTATTTATACTCGTTTGTTCTTACTTGTTAATCGATTATAGTTTAAACACTCATCATATCTAGTTTAGGGGGTCGTTGTGGGGGCGGATAGGGGGGGGGGGCGTAAAAACTATGTGAATTTAGTTTTTTTGTCAGACATTGAACTTTCGATCTCACCCCTAGGAAGTAGATAAAACAGCGAATGCAACATGGAAAAAAATAATATTTAATAAGAAGTCTTATTAAAAGCAAAACTGATGATATCTAGCGGTGGTCAAAGTAACATATCTTTAGAAATTATTTTTGAAAGTACAGAAGGGTATTTTTGATCAAAAGTTAATCATAGAAATTATTTTAATTACCCCCCCCCCCCCCTCATTCAGTACACAAAATCAACTCAAAACTTTCATTCAACATTATAACTCACTAAAAAGACCATTCCTCAAAACCTGCTTTTGGATATCGAGTTAATTATTAAGACCAAACTAACTCAAGATCCAGGGCGATATAAACACCTACTTTTGAGGGATACCAGATAAGCTTTGCCACCCAGCGAGGCCGATGCTAGCCCTGCCTTTCAGGGATACCAAGTTACTTAATAAGGCTCAACTAGCCCAGGTTCCCGGGAGATCTAAACACCTACTTTTGAGGGATACCAGATAAGCTTTGCCACCCAGCGAGCCCTATGCTAGACCTGCCTTTCAGGGATACCGAGTTAATTATCAAGGCTCAACTAGCCCGGGTTCCCGGGCCTTAAAGTCACCTACTTTTGAGAGATACCAGATAAGCTTTACCACCCAGCGAGCCCTATGCTAGACCTGCCTTTCAGGGATACCGAGTTAATTATCAAGGCTCAACTAGCCCGGGTAACCAGGCCTTAAAGTCACCTACTTTTGAGGGATACCAGATAAGCTTTACCACCCAGCGAGACCTATGCTAGACCTGCCTTTCAGGGATACCAAGTAAATTATCAAGGCTCAACTAGCCCGGGTAACCGGGCGATCTAAACACCTACTTTTGAGGGATACCAGATAAGCTTTACCACCCAGCGAGCCCTATGCTAGACCTGCCTTTCAGGGATACCGAGTTAATTATCAAGGCTCAACTAGCCCGGGTAACCGGACGATCTAAACACTTACTTTTGAGGGATACCAGATAAGCTTTACCACCCAGCGAGATCTATGCTAGACCTGCCTTTCAGGGATACCAAGTTAATTATCAAGGCTCAACTAGCCCGGGTAACCGGGCCCTAAAGTCACCTACTTTTGAGGGATACCAGATAAGCTTTACCATCCAGCGAGCCCTATGCTAGACCTGCCTTTCAGGGATACCAAGTTAATTATCAAGGCTCAACTAGCCCGGGTAACCGGGCGATCTAAACACCTACTTTTGAGGGATACCAGATAAGCTTAACCACCCTGCGAGCCCTATGGTAGACCTGCCTTTCAAGGATACCAAGTTAATTATCAAGGCTCAACTAGCCCGGGTTCCTGGGCCCTAAAATCACCTACTTTTGAGGGATACCAGATAAGCTTTACCACCCTGCGAGCCCTATGCTAGACCTGCCTTTCAGGGATACCGAGTTAATTATCAAGGCTCAACTAGCCCGGGTAACCGGACGATCTAAACACCTACTTTTGAGGGATACCAGATAAGCTTTACCACCCAGCGAGACCTATGCTAGACCTGTGTTTCAGGGATACCAAGTTTATTAATAGGTCTCAACTAGCCCGGGTTCCCGGGCGATCTAAACACCTACTTTTGAGGGATACCAGATAAGCTTTACCACTCAGCGAGCCCTATCCCAGACCTGCCTTTCAGGGATACTAAGTTCATTAATAGGGCTCAACTCGCCCGGGTTCCCGGGCGATCTAAACACCTACTTTTGAGGGCTACCAGATAAGCTTTACCACCCTGCGAGCCCTATGCTAGACCTGCCTTTCAGGGATACCGAGTTAATTATCAAGGCTCAACTAGCCCGGGTAACCAGGCCTTAAAATCACCTACTTTTGAGGGATACCAGATAAGCTTTACCACCCAGCGAGACCTATGCTAGACCTGCCTTTCAGGGATACCAAGTAAATTATCAAGGCTCAACTAGCCCGGGTAACCGGGCGATCTAAACACCTACTTTTGAGGGATACCAGATAAGCTTTACCACCCTGCGAGCCCTATGCTAGACCTGCCTTTCAGGGATACCGAGTTAATTATCAAGGCTCAACTAGCCCGGGTAACCGGACGATCTAAACACTTACTTTTGAGGGATACCAGATAAGCTTTACCACCCAGCGAGACCTATGCTAGACCTGCCTTTCAGGGATACCGAGTTAATTATCAAGGCTCAACTAGCCCGGGTAAACGGGCCCTAAAGTCACCTACTTTTGAGGGATACCAGATAAGCTTTACCATCCAGCGAGCCCTATGCTAAACCTGCCTTTCAGGGATACCGAGTTAATTATCAAGGCTCAACTAGCCCGGGTAACCGGGCGATCTAATCACCTACTTTTGAGGGATACCAGATAAGCTTTACCACCCTGCGAGCCCTATGCTAGACCTGCCTTTCAAGGATACCAAGTTAATTATCAAGGCTCAACTAGCCCGGGTTCCTGGGCCCTAAAATCACCTACTTTTGAGGGATACCAGATAAGCTTTACCACCCAGCGAGCCCTATGCTAGACCTGCCTTTCAGGGATACCGAGTTAATTATCAAGGCTCAACTAGCCCGGGTAACCGGGCGATCTAAACACTTACTTTTGAGGGATACCAGATAAGCTTTACCACCCTGCGAGCCCTATGCTAGACCTGCCTTTCAGGGATACCGAGTTAATTATCAAGGCTCAACTAGCCCGGGTTCCGGGGCCCTAAAGTCACCTACTTTTGAGGGATACCAGATAAGCTTTACCATCAAGCGAGCCCTATGCTAGACCTGCCTTTCAGGGATACCAAGTTAATTATCAAGGCTCAACTAGCCCGGGTAACCGGGCGATCTAAACACCTACTTTTGAGGGATACCAGATAAGCTTTACCACCCTGCGAGCCCTATGCTAGACCTGACTTTCAAGGATACCAAGTTAATTATCAAGGCTCAACTAGCCCGGGTTCCTGGGCCCTAAAATCACCTACTTTTGAGGGATACCAGATAAGCTTTACCACCCTGCGAGCCCTATGCTAGACCTGCCTTACAGGGATTCCGAGTTAATTATCAAGACTTAACTAGCCCGGGTAACCGGGCGATCAAAACACCTACTTTTGAAGGATACCAGATAAGCTTTACCACCCTGCGAGCCCTATGCTAGACCTGCCTTTCAAGGATACCAAGTTAATTATCAAGGCTCAACTAGCCCGGGTTCCTGGGCCCTAAAATCACCTACTTTTGAGGGATACCAGATAAGCTTTACCACCCTGCGAGCCCTATGCTAGACCTGCCTTTCAGGGATACCGAGTTAATTATCAAGGCTCAACTAGCCCGGGTAACCGGGCGATCCAAACACCTACTTTTGAGGGATACCAGATAAGCTTTACCACCCAGCGAGCCCTATGCTAGACCTGCCTTTCAGGGATACCGAGTTAATTATCAAGGCTCAACTAGCCCGGGTAACCGGACGATCTAAACACTTACTTTTGAGGGATACCAGATAAGCTTTACCACCCAGCGAGATCTATGCTAGACCTGCCTTTCAGGGATACCAAGTTAATTATCAAGGCTCAACTAGCCCGGGTAACCGGGCCCTAAAGTCACCTACTTTTGAGGGATACCAGATAAGCTTTACCATCCAGCGAGCCCTATGCTAGACCTGCCTTTCAGGGATACCAAGTTAATTATCAAGGCTCAACTAGCCCGGGTAACCGGGCGATCTAAACACCTACTTTTGAGGGATACCAGATAAGCTTTACCACCCTGCGAGCCCTATGGTAGACCTGCCTTTCAAGGATACCAAGTTAATTATCAAGGCTCAACTAGCCCGGGTTCCTGGGCCCTAAAATCACCTACTTTTGAGGGATACCAGATAAGCTTTACCACCCTGCGAGCCCTATGCTAGACCTGCCTTTCAGGGATACCGAGTTAATTATCAAGGCTCAACTAGCCCGGGTAACCGGACGATCTAAACACCTACTTTTGAGGGATACCAGATAAGCTTTACCACCCAGCGAGACCTATGCTAGACCTGTCTTTCAGGGATACCAAGTTTATTAATAGGTCTCAACTAGCCCGGGTTCCCGGGCGATCTAAACACCTACTTTTGAGGGATACCAGATAAGCTTTACCACTCAGCGAGCCCTATCCCAGACCTGCCTTTCAGGGATACTAAGTTCATTAATAGGGCTCAACTCGCCCGGGTTCCCGGGCGATCTAAACACCTACTTTTGAGGGCTACCAGATAAGCTTTACCACCCTGCGAGCCCTATGCTAGACCTGCCTTTCAGGGATACCGAGTTAATTATCAAGGCTCAACTAGCCCGGGTAACCAGGCCTTAAAATCACCTACTTTTGAGGGATACCAGATAAGCTTTACCACCCAGCGAGACCTATGCTAGACCTGCCTTTCAGGGATACCAAGTAAATTATCAAGGCTCAACTAGCCCGGGTAACCGGGCGATCTAAACACCTACTTTTGAGGGATACCAGATAAGCTTTACCACCCTGCGAGCCCTATGCTAGACCTGCCTTTCAGGGATACCGAGTTAATTATCAAGGCTCAACTAGCCCGGGTAACCGGACGATCTAAACACTTACTTTTGAGGGATACCAGATAAGCTTTACCACCCAGCGAGACCTATGCTAGACCTGCCTTTCAGGGATACCGAGTTAATTATCAAGGCTCAACTAGCCCGGGTAAACGGGCCCTAAAGTCACCTACTTTTGAGGGATACCAGATAAGCTTTACCATCCAGCGAGCCCTATGCTAGACCTGCCTTTCAGGGATACCAAGTTAATTATCAAGGCTCAACTAGCCCGGGTAAACGGGCGATCTAATCACCTACTTTTGAGGGATACCAGATAAGCTTTACCACCCTGCGAGCCCTATGCTAGACCTGACTTTCAAGGATACCAAGTTAATTATCAAGGCTCAACTAGCCCGGGTTCCTGGGCCCTAAAATCACCTACTTTTGAGGGATACCAGATAAGCTTTACCACCCAGCGAGCCCTATGCTAGACCTGCCTTTCAGGGATACCGAGTTAATTATCAAGGCTCAACTAGCCCGGGTAACCGGGCGATCTAAACACTTACTTTTGAGGGATACCAGATAAGCTTTACCACCCTGCGAGCCCTATGCTAGACCTGCCTTTCAGGGATACCGAGTTAATTATCAAGGCTCAACTAGCCCGGGTTCCGGGGCCCTAAAGTCACCTACTTTTGAGGGATACCAGATAAGCTTTACCATCAAGCGAGCCCTATGCTAGACCTGCCTTTCAGGGATACCAAGTTAATTATCAAGTCTCAACTAGCCCGGGTAACCGGGCGATCTAAACACCTACTTTTGAGGGATACCAGATAAGCTTTACCACCCTGCGAGCCCTATGCTAGACCTGACTTTCAAGGATACCAAGTTAATTATCAAGGCTCAACTAGCCCGGGTTCCTGGGCCCTAAAATCACCTACTTTTGAGGGATACCAGATAAGCTTTACCACCCTGCGAGCCCTATGCTAGACCTGCCTTACAGGGATTCCGAGTTAATTATCAAGACTTAACTAGCCCGGGTAACCGGGCGATCAAAACACCTACTTTTGAAGGATACCAGATAAGCTTTACCACCCTGCGAGCCCTATGCTAGACCTGCCTTTCAAGGATACCAAGTTAATTATCAAGGCTCAACTAGCCCGGGTTCCTGGGCCCTAAATTCACCTACTTTTGAGGGATACCAGATAAGCTTTACCACCCTGCGAGCCCTATGCTAGACCTGCCTTTCAGGGATACCGAGTTAATTATCAAGGCTCAACTAGCCCGGGTAACCGGACGATCTAAACACCTACTTTTGAGGGATACCAGATAAGCTTTACCACCCAGCGAGACCTATGCTAGACCTGTCTTTCAGGGATACCAAGTTTATTAATAGGTCTCAACTAGCCCGGGTTCCCGGGCGATCTAAACACCTACTTTTGAGGGATACCAGATAAGCTTTACCACTCAGCGAGACCTATCCCAGACCTGCCTTTCAGGGATACTAAGTTCAATAATAGGGCTCAACTCGCCCGGGTTCCCGGGCGATCTAAACACCTACTTTTGAGGGATACCAGATAAGCTTTACCACCCTGCGAGCCCTATGCTAGACCTGCCTTTCAAGGATACCAAGTTAATTATCAAGGCTCAACTAGCCCGGGTTCCTGGGCCCTAAAATTACCTACTTTTGAGGGATACCAGATAAGCTTTACCACCCAGCGAGCCCTATGCTAGACCTGCCTTTCAGGGATACCGAGTTAATTATCAAGGCTCAACTAGCCCGGGTAACCAGGCCTTAAAGTCACCTACTTTTGAGGGATACCAGATAAGCTTTACCACCCAGCGAGACCTATGCTAGACCTGCCTTTCAGGGATACCAAGTAAATTATCAAGGCTCAACTAGCCCGGGTAACCGGGCGATCTAAACACCTACTTTTGAGGGATACCAGATAAGCTTTACCACCCTGCGAGCCCTATGCTAGACCTGCCTTTCAGGGATACCGAGTTAATTATCAAGGCTCAACTAGCCCGGGTAACCGGACGATCTAAACACTTACTTTTGAGGGATACCAGATAAGCTTTACCACCCAGCGAGACCTATGCTAGACCTGCCTTTCAGGGATACCGAGTTAATTATCAAGGCTCAACTAGCCCGGGTAAACGGGCCCTAAAGTCACCTACTTTTGAGGGATACCAGATAAGCTTTACCATCCAGCGAGCCCTATGCTAGACCTGCCTTTCAGGGATACCAAGTTAATTATCAAGGCTCAACTAGCCCGGGTAACCGGGCGATCTAATCACCTACTTTTGAGGGATACCAGATAAGCTTTACCACCCTGCGAGCCCTATGCTAGACCTGCCTTTCAAGGATACCAAGTTAATTATCAAGGCTCAACTAGCCCGGGTTCCTGGGCCCTAAAATCACCTACTTTTGAGGGATACCAGATAAGCTTTACCACCCAGCGAGCCCTATGCTAGACCTGCCTTTCAGGGATACCAAGTTAATTATCAAGGCTCAACTAGCCCGGGTAACCGGGCGATCTAAACACCTACTTTTGAGGGATACCAGATAAGCTTTACCACCCTGCGAGCCCTATGCTAGACCTGCCTTTCAGGGATACTGAGTTAATTATCAAGGCTCAACTAGCCCAGGTAACCGGACGATCTAAACACCTACTTTTGAGGGATACCAGATAAGCTTTACCACCAAGCGAGACCTATGCTAGACCTGCCTTTCAGGGATACCGAGTTAATTATCAAGGCTCAACTAGCCCGGGTTCCCGGGCCCTAAAGTCACCTACTTTTGAGGGATACCAGATAAGCTTTACCATCAAGCGAGCCCTATGCTAGACCTGCCTTTCAGGGATACCAAGTTAATTATCAAGGCTCAACTAGCCCGGGTAACCGGGCGATCTAAACACCTACTTTTGAGGGATACCAGATAAGCTTTACCACCCTGCGAGCCCTATGCTAGACCTGCCTTTCAAGGATACCAAGTTAATTATCAAGGCTCAACTAGCCCGGGTTCCTTGGCCCTAAAATCACCTACTTTTGAGGGATACCAGATAAGCTTTACCACCCAGCGAGCCCTATGCTAGACCTGCCTTACAGGGATTCCGAGTTAATTATCAAGACTTAACTAGCCCGGGTAACCGGGCGATCAAAACACCTACTTTTGAAGGATACCAGATAAGCTTTACCACCCTGCGAGCCCTATGCTAGACCTGCCTTTCAAGGATACCAAGTTAATTATCAAGGCTCAACTAGCCCGGGTTCCTGGGCCCTAAAATCACCTACTTTTGAGGGATACCAGATAAGCTTTACCACCCTGCGAGCCCTATGCTAGACCTGCCTTTCAGGGATACCAAGTTAATTATCAAGGCTCAAATAGCCCGGGTAACCGGGCGATCTAAACACTTACTTTTGAGGGATACCAGATAAGCTTTACCACCCAGCGAGCCCTATGCTAAACCTGCCTTTCAGGGATACCGAGTTAATTATCAAGGCTCAATTAGCCCGGGTAACCGGGCACTAAAGTCACCTACTTTTGAGGGATACCAGATAAGCTTTACCATCCAGCGAGCCCTATGCTAGACCTGCCTTTCAAGGATACCAAGTTAATTATCAAGGCTCAAATAGCCCGGGTTCCTGGGCCCTAACATCACCTACTTTTGAAGGATACCAGATAAGCTTTACCACCCTGCGAGCCCTATGCTAGACCTGCCTTTCAGGGATACCGAGTTAATTATCAAGGCTCAACTAGCCCGGGTTCCCGGGCCCTAAAGTCACCTACTTTTGAGGGATACCAGATAAGCTTTACCACCCAGCGAGACCTATGCTAGACCTGCCTTTCAGGGATACCGAGTTAATTATCAAGGCTCAACTAGCCCGGGTAACCGGGCGATCTAAACACCTACTTTTGAGGGATACCAGATAAGCTTTACCACCCTGCGAGCCCTATGCTAGACCTGCCTTTCAGGGATACCGAGTTAATTATCAAGGCTCAACTAGCCCGGGTAACCGGACGATCTAAACACTTATTTTTGAGGGATACCAGATAAGCTTTACCACCCAGCGAGACTTATGCTAGACCTGCCTTTCAGGGATACCGAGTTAATTATCAAGGCTCAGCTAGCCCGGGTAAACGGGCCCTAAAGTCACCTACTTTTGAGAGATACCAGATAAGCTTTACCATCCAGCGAGCCCTATGCTAGACCTGCCTTTCAGGGATACCAAGTTAATTATCAAGGCTCAAATAGCCCGGGTAACCGGGCGATCTAAACACCTACTTTTGAGGGATACCAGATAAGCTTTACCACCCTGCGAGCCCTATGCTAGACCTGCCTTTCAAGGATACCAAGTTAATTATCAAGGCTCAACTAGCCCGGGTTCCTGGGCCCTAAAATCACCTACTTTTGAGGGATACCGGATAAGATTTACCACCCAGCGAGCCCTATGCTAGACCTGCCTTTCAAGGATACCAAGTTAATTATCAAGGCTCAACTAGCCCGTGTAACCGGGCGATCTAAACACTTACTTTTGAGGGATACCAGATAAGCTTTACCACTCAGCGAGACCTATCCCAGACCTGCCTTTCAGGGATAATAAGTTCATTAATAGGGCTCAACTAGCCCGGGTTCCCGGGCGATCTAAACACCTACTTTTGAGGGATACCAGATAAGCTTTACCACCCAGCGAGACCTATGCTAGACCTGCCTTTCACGGATTCCGAGTTAATTATCAAGACTCAACTAGCCCGGGTTCCTGAGCCCTAAAATCACCTACTTTTGAGGGATACCAGATGAGCTTTACCACCCTGCGAGCCCTATGCTAGACCTGCCTTTCAGGGATACCGAGTTAATTATCAAGGCTCAACTAGCCCGGGTTCCCGGGCCCTAAAGTCACCTACTTTTGAGGGATACCAGATAAGCTTTACCAACCAGCGAGCTCTATCCCAGACCTGCCTTTCAGGGATACCGAGTTAATTATCAAGGCTCAACTAGCCCGGGTTCCCGGGCGATCTAAACACCTACTTTTGAGGGATACCAGTTAAGCTTTACCACCCAGCGAGCCCTATGCTAGACCTGCCTTTCAGGGATACCGAGTTAATTATCAAGGCTCAACTAGCCCGGGTTCCCGGGCCCTAAAGTCACCTACTTTTGAGGGATACCAGATAAGCTTTACCACCCAGCAAAGCCCTATGCTAGACCTGCCTTTCAGGGATACCAAGTTAATTATCAAGGCTCAACTAGCCCGGGTAACCGGGCGATCTAAACACCTACTTTTGAGGGATACCAGATAAGCTTTACCACCCAGCAAGCCCTATGCTAGACCTGCCTTTCAGGGATACCGAGTTAATTATCAAGGCTCAACTAGCCCAGGTTCCCTGGTGATTTAAACACCTACTTTTGAGGGATACCAGATAAGCTTTACCACACAGCGAGACCTATGTTAGACCTGCCTTTCAGGGATACCAAGTTAATCATCAAGGCTCAACTAGCCCGGGTAACCGGGCGATCTAAACACCTACTTTTGAGGGCTACCAGATAAGCTTTACCACCCAGCAAGCCCTATGCTAGACCTGCCTTTCAGGGATACCGAGTTAATTATCAAGGCTCAACTAGCCCGGGTAACCGGGCGATCTAAACACCTACTTTTGAGGGCTACCAGATAAGCTTTACCACCCAGCAAGCCCTATGCTAGACCTGCCTTTCAGGGATACCGAGTTAATTATCAAGGCTCAACTAGCCCAGGTTCCCTGGTGATTTAAACACCTACTTTTGAGGGATACCAGATAAGCTTTACCACCCAGCGAGACCTATGCTAGACCTGCCTTTCAGGGATACTGAGTTAATTATCAAGGCTCAACTAGCCCGGGTAACCGGACGATCTAAACACTTACTTTTGAGGGATACCAGATAAGCTTTACCACCAAGCGAGACCTATGCTAGACCTGCCTTTCAGGGATACCGAGTTAATTATCAAGGCTCAACTAGCCCGGGTTCCCGGGCCCTAAAGTCACCTACTTTTGAGGGATACCAGATAAGCTTTACCATCAAGCGAGCCCTATGCTAGACCTGCCTTTCAGGGATACCAAGTTAATTATCAAGGCTCAACTAGCCCGGGTAACCGGGCGATCTAAACACCTACTTTTGAGGGATACCAGATAAGCTTTACCACCCTGCGAGCCCTATGCTAGACCTGCCTTTCAAGGATACCAAGTTAATTATCAAGGCTCAACTAGCCCGGGTTCCTTGGCCCTAAAATCACCTACTTTTGAGGGATACCAGATAAGCTTTACCACCCAGCGAGCCCTATGCTAGACCTGCCTTACAGGGATTCCGAGTTAATTATCAAGACTTAACTAGCCCGGGTAACCGGGCGATCAAAACACCTACTTTTGAAGGATACCAGATAAGCTTTACCACCCTGCGAGCCCTATGCTAGACCTGCCTTTCAAGGATACCAAGTTAATTATCAAGGCTCAACTAGCCCGGGTTCCTGGGCCCTAAAATCACCTACTTTTGAGGGATACCAGATAAGCTTTACCACCCTGCGAGCCCTATGCTAGACCTGCCTTTCAGGGATACCAAGTTAATTATCAAGGCTCAAATAGCCCGGGTAACCGGGCGATCTAAACACTTACTTTTGAGGGATACCAGATAAGCTTTACCACCCAGCGAGCCCTATGCTAAACCTGCCTTTCAGGGATACCGAGTTAATTATCAAGGCTCAATTAGCCCGGGTAACCGGGCCCTAAAGTCACCTACTTTTGAGGGATACCAGATAAGCTTTACCATCCAGCGAGCCCTATGCTAGACCTGCCTTTCAAGTATACCAAGTTAATTATCAAGGCTCAAATAGCCCGGGTTCCTGGGCCCTAACATCACCTACTTTTGAAGGATACCAGATAAGCTTTACCACCCTGCGAGCCCTATGCTAGACCTGCCTTTCAGGGATACCGAGTTAATTATCAAGGCTCAACTAGCCCGGGTTCCCGGGCCCTAAAGTCACCTACTTTTGAGGGATACCAGATAAGCTTTACCACCCAGCGAGACCTATGCTAGACCTGCCTTTCAGGGATACCGAGTTAATTATCAAGGCTCAACTAGCCCGGGTAACCGGGCGATCTAAACACCTACTTTTGAGGGATACCAGATAAGCTTTACCACCCTGCGAGCCCTATGCTAGACCTGCCTTTCAGGGATACCGAGTTAATTATCAAGGCTCAACTAGCCCGGGTAACCGGACGATCTAAACACTTATTTTTGAGGGATACCAGATAAGCTTTACCACCCAGCGAGACTTATGCTAGACCTGCCTTTCAGGGATACCGAGTTAATTATCAAGGCTCAGCTAGCCCGGGTAAACGGGCCCTAAAGTCACCTACTTTTGAGAGATACCAGATAAGCTTTACCATCCAGCGAGCCCTATGCTAGACCTGCCTTTCAGGGATACCAAGTTAATTATCAAGGCTCAACTAGCCCGGGTAACCGGGCGATCTAAACACCTACTTTTGAGGGATACCAGGTAAGCTTTACCACCCTGCGAGCCCTATGCTAGACCTGCCTTTCAAGGATACCAAGTTAATTATCAAGGCTCAACTAGCCCGGGTTCCTGGGCCCTAAAATCACCTACTTTTGAGGGATACCGGATAAGATTTACCACCCAGCGAGCCCTATGCTAGACCTGCCTTTCAAGGATACCAAGTTAATTATCAAGGCTCAACTAGCCCGTGTAACCGGGCGATCTAAACACTTACTTTTGAGGGATACCAGATAAGCTTTACCACTCAGCGAGACCTATCCCAGACCTGCCTTTCAGGGATAATAAGTTCATTAATAGGGCTCAACTAGCCCGGGTTCCCGGGCGATCTAAACACCTACTTTTGAGGGATACCAGATAAGCTTTACCACCCAGCGAGACCTATGCTAGACCTGCCTTTCACGGATTCCGAGTTAATTATCAAGACTCAACTAGCCCGGGTTCCTGAGCCCTAAAATCACCTACTTTTGAGGGATACCAGATGAGCTTTACCACCCTGCGAGCCCTATGCTAGACCTGCCTTTCAGGGATACCGAGTTAATTATCAAGGCTCAACTAGCCCGGGTTCCCGGGCCCTAAAGTCACCTACTTTTGAGGGATACCAGATAAGCTTTACCAACCAGCGAGCTCTATCCCAGACCTGCCTTTCAGGGATACCGAGTTAATTATCAAGGCTCAACTAGCCCGGGTTCCCGGGCGATCTAAACACCTACTTTTGAGGGATACCAGTTAAGCTTTACCACCCAGCGAGCCCTATGCTAGACCTGCCTTTCAGGGATACCGAGTTAATTATCAAGGCTCAATTAGCCCGGGTTCCCGGGCCCTAAAGTCACCTACTTTTGAGGGATACCAGATAAGCTTTACCACCCAGCAAAGCCCTATGCTAGACCTGCCTTTCAAGGATACCAAGTTAATTATCAAGGCTCAAATAGCCCGGGTTCCTGGGCCCTAACATCACCTACTTTTGAAGGATACCAGATAAGCTTTACCACCCTGCGAGCCCTATGCTAGACCTGCCTTTCAGGGATACCGAGTTAATTATTAAGGCTCAACTAGCCCGGGTTCCCGGGCCCTAAAGTCACCTACTTTTGAGGGATACCAGATAAGCTTTACCACCCAGCGAGACCTATGCTAGACCTGCCTTTCAGGGATACCGAGTTAATTATCAAGGCTCAACTAGCCCGGGTAACCGGACGATCTAAACACTTATTTTTGAGGGATACCAGATAAGCTTTACCACCCAGCGAGACTTATGCTAGACCTGCCTTTCAGGGATACCGAGTTAATTATCAAGGCTCAGCTAGCCCGGGTAAACGGGCCCTAAAGTCACCTACTTTTGAGAGATACCAGATAAGCTTTACCATCCAGCGAGCCCTATGCTAGACCTGCCTTTCAGGGATACCAAGTTAATTATCAAGGCTCAAATAGCCCGGGTAACCGGGCGATCTAAACACCTACTTTTGAGGGATACCAGATAAGCTTTACCACCCTGCGAGCCCTATGCTAGACCTGCCTTTCAAGGATACCAAGTTAATTATCAAGGCTCAACTAGCCCGGGTTCCTGGGCCCTAAAATCACCTACTTTTGAGGGATACCGGATAAGATTTACCACCCAGCGAGCCCTATGCTAGACCTGCCTTTCAAGGATACCAAGTTAATTATCAAGGCTCAACTAGCCCGTGTAACCGGGCGATCTAAACACTTACTTTTGAGGGATACCAGATAAGCTTTACCACTCAGCGAGACCTATCCCAGACCTGCCTTTCAGGGATAATAAGTTCATTAATAGGGCTCAACTAGCCCGGGTTCCCGGGCGATCTAAACACCTACTTTTGAGGGATACCAGATAAGCTTTACCACCCAGCGAGACCTATGCTAGACCTGCCTTTCACGGATTCCGAGTTAATTATCAAGACTCAACTAGCCCGGGTTCCTGAGCCCTAAAATCACCTACTTTTGAGGGATACCAGATGAGCTTTACCACCCTGCGAGCCCTATGCTAGACCTGCCTTTCAGGGATACCGAGTTAATTATCAAGGCTCAACTAGCCCGGGTTCCCGGGACCTAAAGTCACCTACTTTTGAGGGATACCAGATAAGCTTTACCAACCAGCGAGCTCTATCCCAGACCTGCCTTTCAGGGATACCGAGTTAATTATCAAGGCTCAACTAGCCCGGGTTCCCGGGCGATCTAAACACCTACTTTTGAGGGATACCAGTTAAGCTTTACCACCCAGCGAGCCCTATGCTAGACCTGCCTTTCAGGGATACCGAGTTAATTATCAAGGCTCAACTAGCCCGGGTTCCCGGGCCCTAAAGTCACCTACTTTTGAGGGATACCAGATAAGCTTTACCACCCAGCAAAGCCCTATGCTAGACCTGCCTTTCAGGGATACCAAGTTAATTATCAAGGCTCAACTAGCCCGGGTAACCGGGCGATCTAAACACCTACTTTTGAGGGATACCAGATAAGCTTTACCACCCAGCAAGCCCTATGCTAGACCTGCCTTTCAGGGATACCGAGTTAATTATCAAGGCTCAACTAGCCCAGGTTCCCTGGTGATTTAAACACCTACTTTTGAGGGATACCAGATAAGCTTTACCACACAGCGAGACCTATGTTAGACCTGCCTTTCAGGGATACCAAGTTAATCATCAAGGCTCAACTAGCCCGGGTAACCGGGCGATCTAAACACCTACTTTTGAGGGCTACCAGATAAGCTTTACCACCCAGCAAGCCCTATGCTAGACCTGCCTTTCAGGGATACCGAGTTAATTATCAAGGCTCAACTAGCCCGGGTAACCGGGCGATCTAAACACCTACTTTTGAGGGCTACCAGATAAGCTTTACCACCCAGCAAGCCCTATGCTAGACCTGCCTTTCAGGGATACCGAGTTAATTATCAAGGCTCAACTAGCCCAGGTTCCCTGGTGATTTAAACACCTACTTTTGAGGGATACCAGATAAGCTTTACCACCCAGCGAGACCTATGCTAGACCTGCCTTTCAGGGATACCAAGTTAATCATCAAGGCTCAACTAGCCCGGGTAACCGAGCGATCTAAACACCTACTTTTGAGGGATACCAAATAAGCTTTACCACCCAGCAAGCCCTATGCTAGACCTGCCTTTCAGGGATACCAAGTTAATTATCAAGGCTCAACTAGCCCGGGTAACCGGGCGATCTAAACACCTACTTTTGAGGGATACCAGATAAGCTTTACCACCCAGCGAGCCCTATATCAGACCTGCCTTTCAGGGATACCGACTTAATTATCGATGCTCAATTAGCCCAAGTTCCCGGGCGCTAAAGTCACCTACTTTTGAGGGATACCAGATAAGCTTTGTCACTCAGCGAGCCCTATATCTGACCTGCCTTTCAGAGATACCGAGTTAATTATCGACGCTCAACTAGCCCAAGTTCCCAGGCGCTAAAGTTACCTACTTTTGAGGGATACCAGATACGCTTTGCCACCCAGCGAGACCTATGCTAACCCTGCCGTTGAGGGATACCAAGTTAATTGATAGGGCTCAACAAGCCTGGGTTCCCGGGTGATCTAAACACCTACTTTTGAGGGATACCAGATAAGCTTTGCCGCCCAACGATCCCTATATCAGACCTGCCATTTAGGGATACCGAGTTAATTATCGACGCTCAACTAGCCCAAGTTCCCAGACGCTACAGTCACCTACTTTTGAGGGATACCAGATAAGCTTTGCCACCCAGCGAGCCCTATATCAGACCTGCCTTTCAGGGATACCGACTACATTATCGATGCTCAACTAGCCCAAGTTCCCAGGCGCTAAAGTTACCTACCTTTGAGGGATACCAGATAAGCTTTGCCACCCAACAAGCCCTTTATCAGACCTGCCTTTCAGGGATACCGATTTAATTATCGACGCTCAACTAGCCCAAGTTCCCAGGCGCTACAGTCACCTACTTTTGAGGGATACCAGATAAGCTTTACCACCCAGCGAGCCCTCTGCTAGACCTGCCTTTCAGGGATACCAAGTTTATTAATAGGGCTTAACTAGCCCGGGTTCCCGGGCGATCTAAACACCTACTTTTGAGGGATACCAGATAAGCTTTGCCACCCAGCGAGCCCTATGGCAAACCTGCCTTTCAGGGATACTGAGTTAATCAGCAACGCATAACGACGAGTGTAGTACGATTTGTAGGCTACGGTACTAATCTGCCTTTTAAGGATAGTATTTTTGATTTCCTATACAAAGATCGATTCATAAGATCTGCCTTTTAGAGATACGGAGTTAGTAATCCTTGGACAGCTAAGCCAATTCCTATGGTGTTTTGCTAAGCTGCCTTTGGGGACTATTGTGCACAAATGAAGCTATTACAATAACGTATTTCGCGCCTAGCATAGTTATTACTATGGAACTAAGATGTATAATACTAGTAAATGAGAAACACTTCGTACTGTAATGGAAATGACGCTACACTGTAATGATAAAAAAAATCTCCATGGACATCCTTAAACGTTATGAAATAATCACCATGTTGCATTGACTAGATCAAATTAAAACAACATTTAGTACGGAATTTTAATTTTTGATAGACTGATTAAGCTCATCAGCTATGATAGTTTGTAAATGAATGTGTGTACATATTATATTGGGTGTTAGTTGTTACTGTTTTTCTTTCTCTCGCTCTCTTGTCTTTCTTTCTCTCGCTCTCTTGTCTGTCTACCTCCTCCCACCTTTCCTCTCACTCACTCTCGGTCTAATCTATCTCTCCCTACTCAATGCCTCCATGCCTGTCTTTCCCTTTCTCTCTTGCCCCTCTCTCTCCCCACCCTTCCTCCTCCTCTCTCTCCATGTCTCCTGTCTTCTTCCTCCTCTCTCTGTACCACCCTTCCCCTCTCTCCCTTCACTCTCTACCCTCTCCTCTTTATCTCTCTCTCATTCTCACCTCTTTATCTCTCTATTCATCCCTCTCTCTCTCCCTTTCTTTTTCTCCCCCTCTCTCTCCGACTGCAGTATAAAAGAAAGGCTCCTCATTTATTTTGATTTTGCAGTTTAATCAATAAGTCCACTGAGTGAAGGTAAGATAATAATATTTTTATCTGTATTCAAATATATACTCAAGATATATCATCATATTTTGGGCAAAAGCATGTATCATTGCATTGAGAGAGCTTGAGACATTGCAACTACATGTATATGTAATCAGAATTGTTACTGATATACCAACATTACCATAAAAAGAAATGATTTATTATAAATCTTGGGTGAAAAATCTAATTGAGAGTTACGCGTATAATTGATCCTTCTTTTCTGCAATATCACATTCCTTGTAAGTATAAACAGCATTGATAGGTGGGTCAAAGGTCAAGTGATGATGTAACAATATAAGCCATTAGCGCTATAACGTAAAATGTCAATGACGTAGGATTAGGATAGACTCAATCGGATCACGCGCTCGCCTTTTTCCGTAACCGGTAAAAAGACTCGGACGTGGATCGGCGCAAGAATTGCATCAAATTGATGCATTTCTTCGCCGGAAGCGCGCCTGTGGATTAGGTTAAAAGGCCAAAACCGAATCCTTGTATAATGTATTATTTATATTTTCACCAGAGATTCAGTTTTGGTATCATTAACGTCTTATTCACTCCAATACATAAACATAAAAGTAAAAAATAATAGTGGTAGAATACCTTAGACATGTATGATATCTTAAATGCATTTGAAAGCTCGCGTTTCATATTGTAACGTACGCCTGTGACGTCATAGTTGCATTTCTGTACACATGGTAATAGACTATGATGGCGTCGATCCACATATGAGGTTCATTTGCGGTTGCGGAAATAGCCGAGTAGTTACGATTGGGATGAACTAGGTCGGGTATGATATGAAATGGTACCCTGTTGACCTCGCTTCTCTTGCAAATCAGCGGGGAACCAGTTTAGGGTATGATATAAAAATACAAGAGACCTGTGACGTCAAGTCGGATATGACGTAACAATAGAAGTTGGGAGCGCTATGTTGTAATGATAACGCAGAAAAAATTGAGAAAGCCAAGAGCGCTATGACGTAGCAATGACAAGGGAAAAATCGATCAAGTCGGCGTAATATTTAAAGGTGTTAATAATAAGTGTGCCAGTGGTACCATGTATGTATAGGAGGTGATATAGGTGATTGTATGGGTGGTGGTATGTGGTGTATACCACCCATACACTATCAACTACAACCTATACACCACATACTATTACACTGCCCATACTCCACATACCACCACCCATACTACAAAATACCATTACACCTATATCACATATTACTGCAATTGTTACGTCATTGTGTTCTCTGCTATTTCAATTTTTTTAACGTTATTTTCCCGACGTAAAGCTAATAACTCCCATTGTTACGTCATGCTCGACTTAACGTCATATCGCTCTTCAAACTTCCGCCAGAGTTCGTTTGCTCACAAACCAAATTCTTCCAGTTAGGCATTATGGGATAGCGATTGTATACTGTGTGACGTCACTGTAGAATGACGAAAAAAGAACCATAATGTCAAACGTAAATAGTTCAAATCAAGAACGTAAACAACAAGTTTATTACTTTACACTATAATTTGAACAGTCTCCCTTCTCTTTAATGATCTTTTGATCATTTTATATTTAAAATAAAATCCATACTTTTATATATATGCTCTTAATGTCAATATTTTCAAGCTTTAACTACGAACTACTTCTTTAGTGTTATTTGCCCGTGTGATAATCGCGGACTCACAATATACAAATCTGTATATTGTACTGCGTCACATAGGAGATGTCTATACATAGGTGACGCAGTGAGGCCTCGACGGGGAGTTTGTACGCTTTTGCATTCCTACGTCATACCGCTCCCGGCTTCCATTGTTACGTCATACCCGACCTAGGTCTAGTCTCGTTCAACCAGACACTCGGCTGTCTCGGCAAATCTGCAACGAAAATCTCTGCTCGTCGGAGATTTCTGGAGACAGCCGAGCGTCTGGTTGCACGAGACTACCTTAGATCCTAAACTGGTTCCCTACTGATTGGTGCTTCACACGAGAGAAGCGAGATCAACAGGGTACCAGTTTACCTAGGTCCCAACCCAATCGGAACGCCTCGAATGTCTCGTGCACTCAACATAGTGCGTCATTCTCTACCCAGTGTTCTGTGCGCTACTTTTAAAGGGAAAGGAAACGAGAATAATTGTTTATATCATGTGATTATATTATCACGTGATTCCAAACGTTGACAGAGGTATAAGCGACGCTTGCGTAACGCCACCTCTGGTAAGAGAAGCTTGCGTAACGCCCCCTTTGTTGAGAGAATGATAGTGCGCGAGACATTCAAGGAATT
This sequence comes from Ostrea edulis, assembly GCF_947568905.1. Classification (NCBI taxonomy): domain Eukaryota; kingdom Metazoa; phylum Mollusca; class Bivalvia; order Ostreida; family Ostreidae; genus Ostrea; species Ostrea edulis. The sequence continues at coordinate 27,696,323 of NC_079173.1, forward strand.
CCGATTGGGTCTCAACCTAAACTGGTTCCCCGATGATTGGTGCTACACCAATGGTTGCTATACATAAGAAAAACCCTACTCCGACATGACCCTTTTAAGAGGGTGACCCCAAACTATTGTGAGACCATTTAAGAACCTGCCCTTATAGGGGTCGTCCGAAGACCCTTCGTGGGGTCCAGGATTAAAAACTGGGGTCCCTAGGTATTTCCGGTACCGAGATATGAGCCCTCAAAGAGAGCCCCCTTGGCCGATTTCGACCCTTTTTGCAAGTTTTGGGGCTCGAGAATGGGTGGGGCTAGGGGACCCAAATTTGGGGAGGGGCCTTCGTGATGAGCGCCTTGGAGCCCCATGGAACTTATTTGCCCCAGTGGGGCCAAAGTGGGTGACACCCTTTACTGGAGGACTTGTAGGTCTGGGGTCGATGGGGCTAGAGGACCCCAATTTGGGATGGGGCCTAAAAGGGGTCCGTTCTCGGTCGCTTTGGGACAAATCGGCCCTTTTGGGGTCAGGGGTCCTTAAAAGTAGGGCCAACATTTTTTGAATTCCGACTGGGCCGAAGTTGATGGGGCCAGACCGGACTTTTCCCGAGTGGCAAAAGGACTGGCCCCACTCTGTTGCCCCATGGGGTCCTAAGGGGCAAAACACCTATCACGACCCTACCTTTCTAAAGTTGTCATGCCAATCCACTCTGGCCCCCTCATGAGGCCTGGCCTTCGCTGAGTCATCAGAGGGCCCCATTTGGGGTCAGTTTTTGAGAAGATGGGGTCCCTAGGTACTTCCGGTACCGAATTATGGACCATTGGAGAAATGGAGAATTTTACATTTTAAGGGCAATTTTGGTTACTTTTAAGGGCAGGTTTGGCTACCGGAATTATGGCTTTTTTCAAAGACCCGTCACTGCCAAATGGGTGGGGCCAGAGGACTCAAGATTAGGGAGGGGCCTTCCGTGTTGTCTCTCTCGAGCCCCCTGGGGCCAGTTTGCCCCAACGAGGCAGAAGTTTTAGAAAGGTCACCCTTTACTGGAAAACGTGTAGCTCTGGGGTCGATGGGGCTAGAGCACCCCAATTTGGAATGGGGCGTAAGAAGGGTCCGTTCTCGGCCCCTGTTGGGTAAATTGGCCCCCTTGGGGTCAGCAGTTCCCAGAATTTTTTAACCACTGGTCGAGCCCCTCATGATGGGGCCAGACCTAACCCTATTCGTTTTCAGAACTAGTGGGGCCCCACTCTGTGCCCACTTGGGGTCGATTTGGGGCAAAGGGCTAAAAACCCTACCCCGGCATGACCCTTTGAAGAGGGTGACCTCAAACTATTGTAAAGCCCCCTTTTGGTCCTGCCCTTCCGGGTGTCGACAGAAAGTCCTTCGAGGGGTCCAGGGCTAAAAAATTGAGTCCCTAGGTACTTCCGGTCCCGAGATATGAGACTAGAAATTTGCCCCCTTTTGCCGATTTCGAAGTGTTGGGGCTCGAGATTGGATGGGGCTAGGGGACCCAAATTTAGGCAGGGGCCTTCAAAGGGAACGTCTTCGAGCCCCCTGGGGTTCATTTGCCCCCTTAAGGCCAATGTTTTTTAGTGACACCCTTTACTGGAGGACTTCTAACTCTAAAGTTGATTGGGCTAGGGGACCCTAATTTGGGATGGGGCCTAAGAGAGGTTCGGTCTAGGCACCCGTGGGGGCAAATTTTTCCCCTTCAGGTCAGGGGTCCCCAAAGGGGGGTTCAGAACTTTTAGACTGCCGACTGAGCCCCATTTGATGGAGTCAGCCCCCAATTTTTTGAGTGGCTAATATCATGGGGCCCCACTGCATTGCCCCATGAGGTCGATTTGGGGCAAAGGGCTAAAAACCCTACCCCGACATGACCCTTTTAAGAGGGTGACTCCAAACTTTTGCCGGCCCCTCAAAGAACCTGTTCTTCAGGGTGTCGACAGAACCCCTTCATGGGGTTCAGGGCCAAAAAATGGGATCCCTAGCTACTTCCTGTCCCGAGATATAAACCCTCCAACAGAGCCCCACTTTGCCGATTTCGACCCTCTTTGCAAGTTATGGGGCTCGAGAGTGGGTGGAGCTAGGGGACCCAAATTTGGGCAGGGGCATTCAAGGAGAGCGGCTTGGAGCTCCATGGGGCTCATTTGCCCCCTTGGGATCCAAGTGTTTCAGGGTGACACCCTTTACTCGAGGACTTGTAGCTCTGGGGTCGATGGGGCTAGAGGACCCCATTTGGGACTGGGGGATAAGAGGGGTCCGTTCCCTAATCTTGTGGGGCAAATTTGCCCCCTTGGGGTCAGGGGTCACCAAAGGGTGGTTAAGAATTTTTAGACTGCTGACTGAGCCCCACTTGATGGGGTCAGCCCCATATTTTTTAAGGGGCTAATATTATTGGGCCCCACTGTATGGCCCCATGGGGTCGAGTTTGGGCAAAGAGCTAAAAACCTTATCCCGGCATGACCCTTTGAAGAGGGTGGCCCCAAACTATTGCCGGCCCCTTTAGGGATCTATTCTTCCGGGGATCAACCAAGAACCCTTCGAGGGATCCAGGGCCAAAAAATGGGGTTCCTAGGTACTTTCGGTCCTGAGATATGACCAATCGAAAGTTGGGGATTTTAAACGTTTTTTAATAGCCGTTTTGGCTACCGGAAGATCCGCAATCTGAAAAAATGGCTCACTCTCAAACTTCTGGGATTGTTTACGTTTTTGTTTAAGTGCCATTTCGACTACCTTTTAGGGCCATTTTCGCTACCTGAATAACAGCCTTTTTAAAAGAGGGGTCACTGCCAAACTTGTGGGGCCAGAAAACTCAAAGTTCGGGAGAGACCTTGAGAGGGGTCACCTTCGAGGGTTCTGGGGCCAGTTTGCCCCTTGTGGCCGGAGTTGAAAAATGGGTCACCCTTCACTGGTAGACGTGTAGCGCTGGGATCGATGGGCTAGCGGGCCCCAATTTAGGATGGGGCTTAAGAGAGGTCCGTTCTCGGTCCCTGTGGGGCAAATGGGTCCCCTTGGGGTCATCAGTCCCCATGGGTGGGGCTAGAATTTTTTAACCACTGGTCAAGCCCCTCATGATGGGGTCAGACCTAACCCTATTTGTTTTGAAGATTAGTGGGGCCCAACTCTGTGCCCACGTGGGATCCATTTGGGGCTAAGGGCCATAAATGTTACCTGACATGACCCTTTTAAGAGGGTGGCCCCAAACTATTGTGGGTCCCTTTAGGGACCTGTCTTTCCAGGGATCGTAAGAGAACCCCTCGAGGGGTCGGGGGGCAAAAAATAGGGTCCCCAAGTACTTCGGGTACCGAGATATTAACCCTCCGAAATAGCCCCTTTTTCTCTTTTGGACCCTTTTTGCAAATTTTGTAGCTCCGGAGTGGAAGGGGCTACGGAACTGAAATTGGGACAAGGACCTTGGATGGGGCCCCCTTGATGCCCCATGGGTCCAGTTTGCCCCCTGGGGCAGGATTTTCCTGAGTGATCACCCTCTAGTGCAAGACCTGTAGGTCCGGGGTCGATGAGGCTAGGATACCCCAATTTGGAAAAGGGTCCTTGGAAGGGGGTGATTTCGATCCCTGTGGGGTCCCAGAGCCCCAGTGGGGTCAGGGGCCATCAGGGATGGGGCCAACATTTTTATAGTCAGGACTGAGACCTACTGGATGGGGCCAAACCAGACCCCTTTCTGTGCGAGAAATGTTGGGGTCGCACTCTGTGGCCCCAGGGGCCGTATTGGGGCTAGAGGGCTAAATACCCACCCTGACCACACCCTTCTAAAGGGGTGACCCCAATTCACTTTCGACCCTTGTTGGGAGTTGCCCTTCTAGGGGTCAACAGAGCCCCTTTCTGGGAGTTCCTGTGCGGAAAATGGGGTCCCTAGGTCCCGAGGTATGGTCACCGTGCTTGCTGGAAAGAGGGGTGATTTTTATAGGGCTACTTGGCTACTTGGAGGGCAGAAATGGCTACTGGGTCCTGGAAAATTGTCTAAGTGTTTTAGGGCCAAAATGGCTACCTGACAGAAGTGAGGCAAAGGGTCCCCAATTCGACAGAGGGACCCTCGGAAGGGGGCGATCCGAAATCCTCATGGGGTGACATGGCCCCTCCGGTCATCGGGAATCCCATGGGGAGTACTCCTTTTCTTTTAAGGTTTGGTGCTCTGGAACGGATGGGGCAATGGGCCCCCATTCGGTTCGAGGCCCCTTCCATGGGGTGCCTCTCGGACCCCATGGGGCCAATTTGCCCCATGCAAGCATTGTTCGCACGAGAGATATTCCTTTTTGAATAACTTTTTGGGGGTGTTTGGGCTTCCGGGTCTAGTATGAGCTGAAGGGCCCTTCGGGGACGCGACCCCAACAGGTCCGGGGCCAGTGAGCCCCCTTTTTTTTGAAAAGTCGGAATTTTGTCCCTTCCCGGTCATCACCTCAAAATCATTTTTTCGCGGGTCCGGAACTGATGGGGCTAGAGAGCTCAAATTACCGGAGGACCCTTATTAGGGATGGTAGTCGCCCCTCATGGGGTCTGTTGCCCCTTGGGGTCGAAGGGCCCATATGGTAACCTTCGAATTTTGGGTCATTTTTGAGTGCGTTTGAGCCCCATCTATGTTTTACCCAATCCTAGAGAGGCATTGTCTATCCTCAAAAGGTTTGTTGACAACAACTCCCCAATGGACCCCATGTTTCCATTTTCGACCTTTTTTCTAAGAGTCGTTGCCCTAAGGTCGAGGGGGTTGGAGGGTTCCAATTTTCGCGAGGAAGCTCTTAAGGGACAGCCCTCGACTCCCACGGGGGAAATTTAGCCCCTTGAAATCAGGGGTCAAGTGGGGCCCAAGTCGATTTTTTCACTTTTTTCTACTTTTTTGAAGGGCCGGAAGTCCTAGAAGCCTTAGTGCTAGGGAATCGACATTCACGTGAGATGGGACCCCAAACCTCCCCTATGAGATCCCAAAAGAACAGCGTCGTACAGGGTAGCGGAGATATGGGGTCAGGACTGAAGTCCCCCAATGGCCAAACTGGTGAAAATGGGCAATTTTTGAAAGACGCTATCTCCAAGATCCGTTGAGGGATCTTGTTGCCCTTTACAGGGCCAACATAGAAAGGATTGTGCAATTCGGGACCCAAAAATCAGGTGCCTGGGTCAAGGGCAAAGGATCTGTCTGACCCCCACCCTAGCCCCACCCTTTTGGGGCGAGTCGGCGACTTTGATTCTTCACTGAACCCAAGTCTTTGGGGCTACCGAAGACCCCTTAGCACCCAAACATGACCTGGCCCCACTCTATTGCCCCATGGTTGAAAATAGGGGCTAGGGGCCAAGACCACTCCCCAAGGCCTCCGGGAAGTAACTGGAGTGTCACCCGTCGCCTTTGACTTCTTCTGTAATATCCTTTTAGGAGCCGATCTGAAATGTTGGGGGTCCTTAGGGGTCGAAAGAAGGGGTCTAACCCCCTTTTCTAAAGGGGAACAACCCTGAAAAAACCCTTTTAGAGCGAGCCCTGCACTTTAAGGGCAAGTGGCTACCTTAGTAAAACATCATCCTATCCCCTTTCCAGGCTGATTTCAGGCGCGAAACTTGCCAGATCCGTAGGGCAGGGTCCACTCTTTATTACCCCACCCAGAAAAAATCTCTGAGGGGGCGCTTAGCACCCGGGGTGGGGGTTGAAAAAAGGCTCGAACTGGCCACCGATATGAGATGTTAGGGCCAGTCTTGGCTTCAAAAAAAAACCTTCAAAGTCCATCCCCAGCCCCCAAGTTGGGGATCGGGCTGCAATTTTGGGAGGGTAGGTTTTCAACCATTGTCCCTCGGACCAGGGTAAAAATCCAAGTAAAAATCCAAGGAAAAAGAAAAACATACTATTAACACAAAAAAATGAAGTACTTTTGTACTGAGACATTATTATAGGGTAAGTTGGTTATACCCCTCAGACCATCCTCGTTCCTGGGTCCCTTGGAGCCATATTTCTAGGGGTGCTGGGCTATCCCTTCCCACAGGGTTAGCCCTTAATTTTGACCCCCTATTCAACCCCTAGTTAGTTTTATCTAATCCTTTATGGGAAATCAGAGTTTAAGGGCATTTTTCGCCTTTTTAGGGATTTTGCCATAACTTTGTCCAAAAAAAACCCTAGCGTCCCGGGGGTTGGGGCACGTTAAAACTTGGCGATTTCCGCAGGATCTAACACCCACGCCGTGCCCACACCTTAATTACTCTACCCACGGGACTTGATATTTTAATTAGGCAGGCAACTAGGGTTAGGTTTAAGAACACCATAATTAGGGTAAAGCTTATCTGGTATCCCTCAAAAGTAGGTGTTTAGATCTCCCGGAAACCCGCGCTAGTTGAGCCTTGATAATTAACTCGGTATCCCTGAAAGGCAGGTCTAGCATAGGGCTCGCTGGGTGGTAAAGCTTATCTGGTATCCCTCAAAAGTAGGTGATTTTAGGGCTCAGGAACCCGGGCTAGTTGATCCTTGATAATTAACTTGGTATCCCTGAAAGGCAGGTCTAGCATAGGTCTCGCTGGGTGGTAAAGCTTATCTGGTATCCCTCAAAAGTAGGTGACTTTAAGGCCTGGTTACCCGGGCTAGTTGAGCCTTGATAATTAACTTGGTATCCCTGAAAGGCAGGTCTAGCATAGGTCTCGCTGGGTGGTAAAGCTTATCTGGTATCCCTCAAAAGTAGGTGACTTTAAGGCCTGGTTACCCGGGCTAGTTGAGCCTTGATAATTAACTCGGTATCCCTGAAAGGCAGGTCTAGCATAGGGCTCGCTGGGTGGTAAAGCTTATCTGGTATCCCTCAATAGTAGGTGACTTTAGGGCCCGGGAACCCGGGCTAGTTGATCCTTGATAATTAACTTGGTATCCCTGAAAGGCAGGTCTAGCATAGGGCTCGCTGGGTGGTAAAGCTTATCTGGTATCCCTCAAAAGTAGGTGACTTTAAGGCCTGGTTACCCGGGCTAGTTGAGCCTTGATAATTAACTCGGTATCCCTGAAAGGCAGGTCTAGCATAGGGCTCGCAGGGTGGTAAAGCTTATCTGGTATCCCTCAAAACTAGGTGACTTTAGGGCCCGGGAACCCGGGCTAGTTGAGCCTTGATAATTAACTTGGTATCCCTGAAAGGCAGGTCTAGCATAGGGCTCGCTGGGTGGTAAAGCTTATCTGGTATCCCTCAAAAGTAGGTGATTTTAGGGCCCAGGAACCCGGGCTAGTTGAGCCTTGATAATTAACTTGGTATCCTTGAAAGGCAGGTCTAGCATAGGGCTCGCAGGGTGGTAAAGCTTATCTGGTATCCCTCAAAAGTAGGTGTTTAGATCGCCCGGGAACCCGGGCGAGTTGAGCCCTATTAATGAACTTAGTATCCCTGAAAGGCAGGTCTGGGATAGGGCTCGCTGGGTGGTAAAGCTTATCTGGTATCCCTCAATAGTAGGTGACTTTAGGGCCCGGGAACCCGGGCTAGTTGAGCCTTGATAATTAACTCGGTATCCCTGAAAGGCAGGTCTAGCATAGGGCTCGCAGGGTGGTAAAGCTTATCTGGTACCCCTCAAAAGTAGGTGTTTAGATCGCCCGGTTACCCGGGCTAGTTGAGCCTTGATAATTAACTCGGTATCCCTGAAAGGCAGGTCTAGCATATGTCTCGCAGGGTGGTAAAGCTTATCTGGTATCTCTCAAAAGTAAGTGTTTAGATCGTCCGCTTACCCGGGCTAGTTGAGCCTTGATAATTAACTCGGTATCCCTGAAAGGCAGGTCTAGCATAGGGCTCGCAGGGTGGTAAAGCTTATCTGGTATCCCTCAAAAGTAGGTGTTTAGATCGCCCGGTTACCCGGGCTAGTTGAGCCTTGATAATTAACTTGGTATCCCTGAAAGGCAGGTCTAGCATAGGTCTCGCTGTGTGGTAAAGCTTATCTGGTATCCCTCAAAAGTAGGTGACTTTAAGGCCTGGTTACCCGGGCTAGTTGAGCCTTGATAATTAACTCGGTATCCCTGAAAGGCAGGTCTAGCATAGGGCTCGCAGGGTGGTAAAGCTTATCTGGTATCCCTCAAAAGTAGGTGACTTTAGGGCCCGGGAACCCGGGCTAGTTGAGCCTTGATAATTAACTTGGTATCCCTGAAAGGCAGGTCTAGCATAGGGCTCGCTGGGTGGTAAAGCTTATCTGGTATCCCTCAAAAGTAGGTGATTTTAGGGCCCAGGAACCCGGGCTAGTTGAGCCTTGATAATTAACTTGGTATCCTTGAAAGGCAGGTCTAGCATAGGGCTCGCAGGGTGGTAAAGCTTATCTGGTATCCCTCAAAAGTAGGTGTTTAGATCGCCCGGGAACCCGGGCGAGTTGAGCTCTATTAATGAACTTAGTATCCCTGAAAGGCAGGTCTAGGATAGGGCTCGCTGGGTGGTAAAGCTTATCTGGTATCCCTCAAAAGTAGGTGTTTAGATCGCCCGGGAACCCAAGCTAGTTGAGCCCTAATAAACTTGGTATTCCTGAAAGGCAGGTCTAGCATAGGGCTCGCTGGGTGGTAAAGCTTATCTGGTATCCCTGAAAAGTAGGTGACTTTAGGGCCCGGGAACCCGGGCTAGTTGAGCCTTGATAATTACCTCGGTATCCCTGAAAGGCAGGTCTAGCATAGGGCTCGCTGGGTGGTAAAGCTTATCAGGTATCCCTCAAAAGTAGGTGACTTTAGGGCCCGGGAACCCGGGATAGTTGAGCCTTGATAATTAACTTGGTATCCCTGAAAAGCAGGTCTAGCATAGGTCTCGCTGGGTGGTAAAGCTTATCTGGTATCCCTCAAAAGTAGGTGATTTTAGGGCTCAGGAACCCGGGCTAGTTGAGTCTTGATAATTAACTCGGAATCCCTGAAAGGCAGGTCTAGCATAGGTCTCGCTGGGTGGTAAAGCTTATCTGGCATCCCTCAAAAGTAGGTGTTTAGATCGCCCGGGAACCCGGGCTAGTTGAGCCCTATTAATGAACTTAGTATCCCTGAAAGGCAGGTCTGGGATAGGGCTCGCTGAGTGATAAAGCTTATCTGGTATCCCTCAAAAGTAGGTTTTTAGATCTCCCGGGAACCCGGGCTAGTTGAGCCTTGATAATTAACTCGGTATCCCTGAAAGGCAGGTCTAGCATAGGGCTCGCTGGGTGGTAAAGCTTATCTGGTATCCCTCAAAAGTAGGTGATTTTAGGGCTCAGGAACCCGGGCTAGTTGAGTCTTGATGATTAACTCGGAATCCCTGAAAGGCAGGTCTAGCATAAAGCTCGCTGGGTGGTAAAGCTTATCTGGTATCCCTCAAAAGTAGGTGATTTTAGGGCCCAGGAACCCCGGGCTAGTTGAGCCTTGATAATTAACTTGGTATCCTTGAAAGGCAGGTTTAGCATAGGGCTCGCAGAGTGGTAAAGCTTATCTGGTATCCCTCAAAAGTAGGTGTTTAGATCGCCCGGGAACCCGGGCTAGTTGAGCCCTATTAATGAACTTAGTATCCCTGAAAGGCAGGTCTAGCATAAGGCTCGCTGGGTGGTAAAGCTTATCTGGTATCCCTCAAAAGTAGGTGATTTTAGGGCCCAGGAACCCGGGCTAGTTGAGCCTTGATAATTAATTCGGTATCCTTGAAAGGCAGGTTTAGCATAGGGCTCGCAGGGTGGTAAAGCTTATCTGGTATCCCTCAAAAGTAGGTGTTTAGATCGCCCGGGAACCCGGGCTAGTTGAGCCCTATTAATGAACTTAGTATCCCTGAAAGGCAGGTCTGGGATAGGGCTCGCTGAGTGGTAAAGCTTATCTGGTATCCCTCAAAAGTAGGTGTATAGATCTCCCGGAAACCCGCGCTAGTTGAGCCTTGATAATTAACTCGGTATCCCTGAAAGGCAGGTCTAGCATAGGTCTCGCTGGGTGGTAAAGCTTATCTGGTATCCCTCAAAAGTAGGTGACTTTAGGGCCCGGGAACCAGGGCTAGTTGAGCCTTGATAATTAACTCGGTATCCCTGAAAGGCAGGTCTAGCATAGGGCTCGCTGGGTGGTAAAGCTTATCTGGTATCCCTCAAAAGTAGGTGTTTAGATCGCCCGGTTACCCGGGCTAGTTGAGCCTTGATAATTAACTCGGTATCCCTGAAAGGCAGGTCTAGCATAGGTCTCGCTGGGTGGTAAAGCTTATCTGGTATCCCTCAAAAGTAGGTGTTTAGATCGCCCGGTTACCCGGGCTAGTTGAGCCTTGATAATTAACTTGGTATCCCTGAAAGGCAGGTCTAGCATAGGGCTCGCAGGGTTGTAAAGCTTATCTGGTATCCCTCAAAAGTAGGTGATTTTAGGGCCCAGGAACCCGGGCTAGTTGAGCCTTGATAATTAACTTGGTATCCTTGAAAGGCAGGTCTAGCATAGGTCTCGCAGGGTGGTAAAGCTTATCTGGTATCCCTCAAAAGTAGGTGTTTAGATCGCCCGGTTACCCGGGCTAGTTGAGCCTTGATAATTAACTTGGTATCCCTGAAAGTAGGTCTAGCATAGGGCTCGCTGGATGGTAAAGCTTATCTGGTATCCCTCAAAAGTAGGTGACTTTAGGGCCCGGTTACCCGGGCTAGTTGAGCCTTGATAATTAACTCTGTATCCCTGAAAGGCAGGTCTAGCATAGGTCTCGCAGGGTGGTAAAGCTTATCTGGTATCTCTCAAAAGTAAGTGTTTAGATCGTCCGGTTACCCGGGCTAGTTGAGCCTTGATAATTAACTCGGTATCCCTGAAAGGCAGGTCTAGCATAGGGCTCGCAGGGTGGTAAAGCTTATCTGGTATCCCTCATAAGTAGGTGTTTAGATCGCCCGGTTACCCGGGCTAGTTGAGCCTTGATAATTAACTTGGTATCCCTGAAAGGCAGGTCTAGCATAGGTCTCGCTGGGTGGTAAAGCTTATCTGGTATCCCTCAAAAGTAGGTGACTTTAAGGCCTGGTTACCCGGGCTAGTTGAGCCTTGATAATTAACTTGGTATCCCTGAAAGGCAGGTCTAGCATAGGGCTCGCTGGGTGGTAAAGCTTATCTGGTATCTCTCAAAAGTAGGTGATTTTAGGGCCCAGGAACCCGGGCTAGTTGAGCCTTGATAATTAACTTGGTATCCTTGAAAGGCAGGTCTAGCATAGGGCTCGCAGGGTGGTAAAGCTTATCTGGTATCCCTCAAAAGTAGGTGTTTAGATCGCCCGGGAACCCGGGCGAGTTGAGCCCTATTAATGAACTTAGTATCCCTGAAAGGCAGGTCTGGGATAGGGCTCGCTGGGTGGTAAAGCTTATCTGGTATCCCTCAAAAGTAGGTGTTTAGATCGCCCGGGAACCCAAGCTAGTTGAGCCCTATTAATAAACTTGGTATCCCTGAAAGGCAGGTCTAGCATAGGGCTCGCTGGGTGGTAAAGCTTATCTGGTATCCCTCAAAAGTAGGTGACTTTAGGGCCCGGGAACCCGGGCTAGTTGAGCCTTGATAATTAACTCGGTATCCCCGAAAGGCAGGTCTAGCATAGGGCTCGCTGTGTGGTAAAGCTTATCTGGTATCCCTCAAAAGTAGGTGATTTTAGGGCTCAGGAACCCGGGCTAGTTGAGTCTTGATAATTAACTCGGAATCCCTGAAAGGCAGGTCTAGCATAGGTCTCGCAGGGTGGTAAAGCTTATCTGGTATCCCTCAAAAGTAGGTGTTTAGATCGTCCGGTTACCCGGGCTAGTTGAGCCTTGATAATTAACTCGGTATCCCTGAAAGGCAGGTTTAGCATAGGGCTCGCAGGGTGGTAAAGCTTATCTGGTATCCCTCAAAAGTAGGTGATTTTAGGGCCCAGGAACCCGGGCTAGTTGAGCCTTGATAATTAACTTGGTATCCTTGAAAGGTAGGTCTAGCATAGGGCTCGCAGGGTGGTAAAGCTTATCTGGTATCCCTCAAAAGTAGGTGTTTAGATCGCCCGGTTACCCGGGCTAGTTGAGCCTTGATAATTAACTTGGTATCCCTGAAAGGCAGGTCTAGCATAGGTGTCGCTTGGTGGTAAAGCTTATCTGGTATCCCTCAAAAGTAGGTGACTTTAAGGCCTGGTTACCTGGGCTAGTTGAGCCTTGATAATTAACTCAGTATCCCTGAAAGGCAGATCTAGCATAGGTCTCGCTGGGTGGTAAAGCTTATCTGGTATCTCTCAAAAGTAGGTGACTTTAGGGCCCGGGAACCCGGGCTAGTTGAGCCTTGATAATTAACTTGGTATCCCTGAAAGGCAGGTCTAGCATAGGGCTCGCTGGGTGACAAAGCTTATCTGGTATCCCTCAAAAGTAGGTGTTTAGATCTCCCGGGAACCTGGGCTAGTTGAGCCTTATTAAGTAACTTGGTATCCCTGAAAGGCAGGGCTAGCATTGGCCTCGCTGGGTGGCAAAGCTTATCTGGTATCCCTCAAAAGTAGGTGTTTATATCGCCCTGGATCTTGAGTTAGTTTGGTCTTAATAATTAACTCGATATCCAAAAGCAGGTTTTGAGGAATGGTCTTTTTAGTGAGTTATAATGTTGAATGAAAGTTTTGAGTTGATTTTGTGTACTGAATGAGGGGGGGGGGGGGTAATTAAAATAATTTCTATGATTAACTTTTGATCAAAAATACCCTTCTGTACTTTCAAAAATAATTTCTAAAGATATGTTACTTTGACCACCGCTAGATATCATCAGTTTTGCTTTTAATAAGACTTCTTATTAAATATTATTTTTTTCCATGTTGCATTCGCTGTTTTATCTACTTCCTAGGGGCGAGATCGAAAGTTCAATGTCTGACAAAAAAACTAAATTCACATAGTATTTACGTCCCCCCCCCCTATCCGCCCCCACAACGACACCCTAAACTAGATATGATGAGTGTTTAAACTATAATCGTTTAACAAGTAAGAACAAACGAGTATAAATAACTCTGTATACCCTATCTTCTGTTTATTCACAAATGAAAGTGTAGATTAAAACTATCAAATGTTCATTAAAATGTAATATCGTCATGTAGTTTTAACAGTCACTTGTCTTTCTCCTTTTTCGACTAATGTGTAATCGATGTCGGATGAGAGAAACTTACAGAAGTTTTAACACCCCCCCCTCCTCCCCCTAACTATTTGAATTTAGATTTTTATCCGAAATCAATCTGTTGATCTCGCCCCTTACAGTTTTTTATATCAAATTTCTTACTGTTTTTAACATCTGAGAGAATTAGGGTTTGATTAATTATGTTAATTAAATAATACTCTGTATACTTTCTATCAAATCGTATTTCTCTCCATATTGCGTTCATTGCTTTATTTATTTCTTACATTTTTAATAGTTCAGCTAATTAGGGTTTAATTAGTAATCTTAATTAGTAAAAAAAATCCCAACAATTTTCTTTGCCTTCTTTATCGTGAACACATTTCTTTACGAAATTATTCGACGTACGACTTATCTTTCTATCTATGATCAGGGGCAAGTAACTCGTGGGTCACCTGCTTTTGATGGATACCATCTAGTCATAACCGTATTTTTATGTCGTTCAAGATCCACTTGAACTTGCATGTATCTAACGTTATATGAATATGTAATTTTAAATATCCAACCCGACTTATGTCAGGTGGATTATATTGATGTATGTTGCTTAGTATTTATATTTCATCAAGTTTGTAAATCCTAGTCATTTGTGGAAATCACACGTTGAGATATCCCTGGGGACATGGTGGTTTTTTTTAAAAATACTTTTTATTTAGTGAATACAACGATTTAGATAACATAGATTTAAAATTCAAACCATTTTTCCTTCTACAAATGTATTTTACTTGATAAACATAAAGATTCGTATGAATGAAAGTTTAAATTGGGGATAATAATGTGTAAAATAATTTGCATTGATAAGAAATGAGGCCATAATTCTTCTTACAATGAATAAATCTGTAACCCGCTTATCGTTCTTGATTGTGAGTGCTTGTGACATCACAAAGGCCCATGAATGTAAATAAAGCAATGAGAATGGTGTAACTATGCACCGTTTTGTTTAACAAAACATCTCATCTCTTAATGAACATGTACAAATCTTTGTTTCGGACAAACTTCCTGATTTCATGATACCGCCATATCAGTTTGAACCAGCCAGGAATAATGCATGGAAAGCGAATAACGGTTTCTTTTTATAAAACCGGTCATCAAATTAAAGAAAAAGTAATGTTTGATATTACATATCTTGGATGTGCTAACAAATATCAATATCTATGTGTAATACTATCTTCCTATGGTTCATTCGGGGAGGCAAAAGCTTACCTATAGATCAAAGCTCTGAAGGCCTCATTAAACTATACACAAATATAAAATTTATCAATCCACCCATTAAAATATATTTACAACTTTTTGACCATCTAGTAAACGTATTGCCTCATATGACTTTGCGATGAGGGAAAACTTTCGACACACATGTTGGAAAAAGGCAGATATATGAACGATGACGCAGGGTTTTTAACAGTCTCATTTAAAGTCAGCATTTCGTAAATTGTATGGTCGGTATAACGATAGCTCCGTTTACCTGTTCAAGATATAGATCTCAAGGTGGGTGTGACCAGTCGACCTGGGGAAGTTACTCCTCCTAGGCACCTAATTTCAGTTGTAAGTCACACCATCGAACTTTTGATTATCTTTACACTTGGAGAAAAGTGATATTTTTTTGAGAGATTGGAGAAATTTCTCATTCAATAGCGCCAAGAATGTGAAATCAATTTCCCTCGTGATTTTAAGGTAGCGACGGATAGCAGCCGCGTGATCAGTTAAAATGTTCATTTTCACGTGGGTCTTTTTTTTTTTTTTTTTTTCGGAAATCGTTACACTGTCATAAAGTGGTTGAAAAAGAAAAAGGTTTCCCCTAACTATCTTGTAATTCTGATGACTCGATAATTGGTTGCGAAAATGAGCCAGACTTTAGATTAGGAACAATATGCGTCATTGTAATAATAGCAAATCCAAGGTTCCGTGTGGTACCGTTTACCAAACGAAATGTAAACCACCATGAATAATGCATTGGTGCACAATGTAAACACAGTTGTTTATTCATCGTAATGCCCGGGTGCTGGGAGTTTTAATATACACTATAATGTTGAATAGGGTTAATAAGAATTAATAAAAGTCGCTAATTTTTCCCCCAAAACTTTCTGTTCTTCTTCATTACTATGTAACACACAGATTTGACATGTGTTGACCACGTCTATACCGGTATTGCTATCAAATTAGAAATTGACCAAAATAAGGATTAAAATTTAATCCAACTGTAGCAAACATTAAACATGCAAATTGTTCATTTTTGCTGCAATTCGTCAGATCCGCAATGCGTGTCCACGTGTATGTCTATTTTCCTCTTCCTCCTTCGTGATATTCCTGTAAATTAAGGACACTTTAGATAATTTTCTGAATAATCTAGACTCATTATCCAGCTGATATTTATAGTGTCTCCTTACTATTTCTCGGATTATACAAATATTAACATATAAAGTAATGAACAAATGCATCTTTCTAATTCATGATAACAGAAAACAAACATCTTGCTATTTATAAGTCATATATATCCTGATATACAAATTAAAAAAGCCATTCATCTTCGTAAGCCACCACAATGTTGATACACAAAACAAACAACGATTGTGTACATAATCTGCCGACGGCGTTCAACATTATATTGAGTTGTTAATTTGAGGTTGAGATCTATTTTCAATGAATTCTTTAAGTACGAACCAGATGTGCAGGACTCTGTGGTGTCGTTTATTTCGAGTTCACAGGAATATTACGAATTTTGATATATATGAAAATAATTATTGTTAATAGATAAATCATTGATATTTGTAAATGTCGAAAGGAAAGCCAAATTAAAAGATTATTACTTCTCATGTAGAAGTTTTTCAATCAATTATGCCTCATAGCAATAAAACACGTCAGTCAACAATGGACCACAAGTCGTGCCCATGGGAATTCCGTAGTAAGACCTGATTCATAAAGACTACGAAGATCCTGTGAATGAGTAACTATAGCATATTTTGATGTCGTATTCAGTGTCCCTATGCGTGGAATCAGAGTGGTAACACTCCCTTTCCCAACCCATTATTTAACGAAATGTACATTTAAAATGTATTCTCAATGATATAAAAGAAATTAAACCTTGTTTTATCATAGATATGATACAACAGTTAAATATCAACATACTAAAGAATTTGGTACCGCAAACTTTAACATACTTTGTTTCCTGATATTGTTTATGTGAAGCTCAGGACAGAAATGCATAACACCCTCTTTCTGGCGTAAGGGGAGTAAATGCAAACAGGTAGGCTAATAATCTAAAATGATAAATTTGAGCTGAGAAGAAACTTGACTCACGATGGTTGATCTTCTATCCCTGGCTTGAATTTCTCCATTGTCGGTATCTTTAGCAGCAGCAGAAGCATTAATAAATACACCATCGGTGATACTTCTTTCATTATTCCTTCGATGGTGGTAGCTAGGGCCTTCAAATGCCAAGGCATTGAATAGAACACAGCAGACGATGATAAGGGACAGTAATACCTGGTGGAATAATGAAATACCGATATTTATTTATGAATGAAAAATTAAGATAGATTAAAATACAAGTATTCAAAAACACATATTAATTACTATGCATCTGTCAAGATATCTGTGATGAAATTTCAGTATCTATAAACAGAAAAGATAATTTCAATCTAAATTCTTTATTGTTTGCCTTCCCATCAGCATTAACCTCACTACATTGTTACACAATACGTGGATTGTATTGTTACAGAGATAACATACATAATTATTCTTACCATTTTGACTACGATCTTAGTGGCACCGTGGATAGCAGTGGACGTCGCATACTATACGACTCACAAAATCGTTTATTATATACATACTTACTACGTCATCGGCGGAAGTAGGTGTGTCATTGCGAAACCACTCCCTTCAGTGAGGTCAAAGCTCAGTTTGAAATTATGGTAGATGTACATTCCTTGATTCACAATTATTCATAAGGTACACGTACCGGCGTTGTAATCAACAAGTATACAGCACTGCTACTCATTACAGATCACGTAAGATATGTCTGTTCTGATGCAAGTTTTTAAACTGCACATGCGCTTCTGCAGAATTGATGTTTTTATTTATGCTTTGATGTCCCTGTATTTCTGAATTTATGTAATGCGTATTTTTTGAGGGATTGAAGTTATTGCTAAATGCCTTTGAGTTGTATAATTCATAGTTATAAATCAAATGTATTAGCATAAAGATGCCAATTTGTACTGTGTTTGTTCCGTGCTCAATTTATTTTATTTACTAGTTTTTATCTATACATTTGTACCACATTTACTTCGTACTTTACAACTCTTAAGGACGAAGAGTTATTGAGAAGTCATACTTTAATGACGATATATTACAATTGTTATGGCAAAACTATTAGTAAGTAGAAACAATTTTACACCGAAGGATGACGATGTTAAAAGGTATGTATCGTCGACTGACCTTTTCCGGCGACTAACCAGAAACGATGACCTTTTTTTAGCGTGCGCATTGTCGTTTCCGGGTGCTGACTACATCATCAATTTCACAGTATTGTTTTTAATCATACATAGAGCAGGTCTTCATTTTCCTCCAAAAATGAACCATAAGAAGGTGAGTATACAAAATATCAACACCAGCACCCTGAAATTAAACCTATTTACTTATTAGTTTTTCAAGCATTTTAATTTTTTTTTGTAATATAACAAAAGTATAGAATTCTACAGTAGGTTGGTGTGAAGTTTGCTGTTTACGTCTACTGTTATCGTCCCTTTAATAATTTGCACCCGCAAAAATATGAAGACATCTAATTTTGTCAAAACCTGTAACAAGTAAAAAATGACGTAAGCTCTATATTACGTATATTCAAGAATTGAATGAAAAATGAAGACAACACACAGCGATCAATCTCATGTCTCCTACAAGCAATACAAAATATAGAGTTGGGCAAACACCGATCCCTGGATAGACCAGAAGTGGGAGCAGGTGCATAGGAAGAGTAAACATTCCCTTTTAACCGTTCACACCCGTCATGAGTCCTATATCTTGATCAGGTAAACAGGGTAATCCGTAGTCAATATTGGTGTCTGCAAAACGCTCTAACAATCTGTGTGAGACACATCATACAGTATTTCACCCAGTAATAGGTTATGATGGCAGATTAGATTATCATTACGACCATGGAATTTACAAAATATTAACTTTAAACGAGATTGTTGAACTCCCGTTAAAATCAAATTTGTTGTACATACCATGCCTCGATTTAAAAACTATCATACGCAGAACAAGGTCTTGCTTATCGAATGTACGTACCATGCCTCGATTTAAAAACTATCATACGCAGAACAAAGTTTTGCTTATCGAATGAGTCGTCTGTACATATGAAGTTGCATCATTCACATATTCTTTTGTTTCTTTCTAGAGGAATTTTCTGAGCAGTACTACTTTTGGGAAATCCTCTTTCAATTCTTAAGTCATGTGCATGTATTCGGAATCTACATAGTTTTCCTAATTGTAGAAATATTACGCATCAATTTATATATACATGTTTTTTTTTATAAAGAGAACATATCTTTTTAAAAAATTCTTGATTGCTGACCCTCTTTGCCTCTTTTGACCAATATGGGGAAATTGGGTTAGGTTTTTTTTTTTTTTTTTTTTTTTGGATGACTCTTTCTTGGCTTTTGAGAAGTGAGAGCTGAAATTGTTTCAAGTGGATATCAAAATGCCCATTTTCAAATAACTTTTATATCAACATTATATGGATTCAGATTGATATTATCTGAATATGCTTTGTATAACAAGAATGATTCTAGACTATTTTCACGTATATGTCAGTATAGTAGAATAGTTGGGTTATTGGTTGTACATATAGGATATCTACCTAATTCTGAAACTGTTGCAACATTAGCACTTCTTCCAGCACAAACAGATCTTTACATAACTTGATAATGAACTTTTCCACTTCACAATCTTTGAAGATATAATCAAATCTCTGTCATTTTTTATCGTTCATGCCGAAAGTCTTCCCTATATCACGTGTTTTCATACTGTTCAAGATTCACTTGAATTTCCATGTATCTGACGTTTTATAAATATATCATTTACATATTTTACCTGACATGTGTCAATTGGAATATAGTGATGCATGTTGCTTAAATATTTTCAATAATCAATGAAAAGAAAAACAACCATTAATCAGTGCACGAGATATAACTTAACGATAAACAAAATTGCCCAATTTATATATGAGCATGAGTAAAGGACATTTAGATGCTCATATTGTATTGTGTGTCTTGTGTTCTACATCTCTAGAGACACCATTAGTTGCCCACTGTAAAACTGCAAAAAAAAAAAAAAACTTGGTTACTTTTGGTTCAAATTCTTTTTATTTCAGTACTAACTATCAAGTACCATTGATGGTATAACAAAGTACGGTCCTCTTTATTACTGAAATATGTCAAAACACTTGTATGTCTTGTTTTGTTAGAAATCAGTAGCTGCAGTGGGCGGGGATTAGCATTGGACCCACTAAGACCCCCTGATGTTCATTATCCCTTGTAGATCTGCCACTGCTGTGTGCAATACCTCTTTAATTCAATCATCCCAAATGTAATTTTATAAACTGCCTGATCATGTCCAGATGCATATTCTTATCTGGGAGGGAATAATATGAGATACACTAGGAGTTCATAATAAAATTCTAATTCTAATTTATTCGGAGGTTGGGGTGGGAATTCAGTGTTATTCTTGAATATTTCCCAATCATAAATTTTCCTACTGCAATATTCATTTCTCAAAGAGGTCTGTTTGGTGGAAATTTAAGAAAAACACAAATAAATCAAAACCACCTGCCGTTTGTAATTTACTTGTTTTAAATCTTTGTTTATCTATATGATGATCAACTTTAAACAGCATTCAAATTTCATTATAAAAATTTCATTATAAACTAAAGTAATAAATACTGCTTATGCACTATGTATGATTCTAAATGCAGGAGACCTTTGGCATCCAAAGTGTTTGAAATCCATTAGACGTAGAATGTAATACTGTGGATGAGAAATACCATTAAAGTGCCATTGTTGGGGGTGTTTTAGAGAAGATTAACATGGATAAACATGACTGATAAGACACCCAAAGTCAATAAAAGCGTGCAATTGAGGGTTTCAAAATCATGGTTTATCGACCATGCAAAATATATATGGTAACATGCCTCTATCAATGGTAAATATCTGTTGAACATTCACCTCAAATTGTTTCAAGTTAAGTATAACAGATTTTTTTTTACAGTAGGTCAAAGTATGGTATATTTTTCGAGATTTTTCTCACATGTAACCATCGTTACTGAGTCCTTGACATTATAATATGTAAGATAAACATTAATTTTCCATGTATTATTCCATAAATTGTATTGGAATTGACTGAACATATATTGTTCTAATTTGCGAAAGACAATAAATACAGGTTTTCAAAGAAT
The DNA here is from genome assembly GCF_947568905.1 of Ostrea edulis. NCBI lineage: Eukaryota > Metazoa > Mollusca > Bivalvia > Ostreida > Ostreidae > Ostrea > Ostrea edulis. The sequence continues at coordinate 27,716,768 of NC_079173.1, forward strand.
ATATTTAATCAACACAACAAGAAATTATCTGCTGTAAAAGTCAGCAATAAGATTTTAAGAGCGCAAAATAAACGACTAGATCTCACTTTCAATATCTTTGAAATGGCAGAAAATAAAATTGATTAACAAATATTCTCGAACAGTTCAATATGTATGAAACATGAAAACAAAAGACTAGCAATAGATATAGAACGATAGCTTTTTTGTATGTAAATGAAGTAGCGCTATAATTATGTAACGTATGTTTCAACATTTACACAACAGTACATCCATGAAAATATTATGCCAAAACGATGTCATCATCAGTTATTCTTTACGATTGATGTTGCAAAATCATAACGACATCACTTAATTCAATGGAAATACCAATTTTAATAGAAATATAACGTAGACAAGCAAAATTTTTTACCAAATGTGTCTTTTCTTCTGAATTTGTTAATTTGCAATAAAAATGTGATTAAAACAAAAGTAAAATATTGATGTTTCGCCATTTAAATGCTCATGATTCTTATAGAAATAACAGATACATGTTTTGAAACCTGGATTGCTCTTTGTTATAATAAACAATGAAAGTAACGTATGTTTCTTATTTTTCCTTTCATTACTATAAACACATCATTTCCATTCAAAAAATGGAAAGAAACATATTTACCCATTTCTAACAATCTGTTTACAATGTTAATATAAAGAAAATGTTTAATTTCCCAACATTTTGATTAAATGTATACCGAATCTTATGTTTTTGTTGCTTATTTTGGAATACCTTTCCATAGAAACTGTCAGTATAATCCACCACGCGGTGTTATGAATGAATATTTAACGTGAACCTTAAGACATAGATGTCCCCTATTGATTTTGAGGTCAAAAGGACAACGGTTAAACTACTCTGGACATACACAATTGTCCGTTGAGAAATCTTTCCTTGATAGACATCAAACTTCAAACACTGGTGCCCCCTTCTGAATAGATGACCCCCATTGAATTTCAAGTCACAAGGTCAAAGGTCATACAAAATGACTCAAATGACCAGTTGCTTATAAGTATTTTGAGAGACAAAACTTACATGTATCATTATGGTAGCCTTTGATCGGTAGTTAAACCTTTATTTTCACTGTCTATACAGACGTTCTACTTTTTCAGTATTGCCACAAGGGAAGCATATAATATTATTTCTAAAACATTTTTTCACGGTTGTTCTTATATCTTAATGCATTTTTTTCATGGTAATTATTCTGTACTTCTGCTCTCACAGGCGCCATTTCTGAAAAAATAAATAAAAAATTAAAAACAAGTAGAATAATATTACGTAACGGAATTCCTGGTAACAAACGTTACACTTAGATAAAATATTTTTTAATGATTTCTCTATAAGATTGCATAGAACAATCATCAGAGATTAATCCCTTCATTTCTAAGATATACATGTATTATGAAAAGATGTTGAATTCTAGCAAATTGATAAATGTAGAGTTGCATAGTTACATGTATCATAAATAGGACAGTAGCAGAGAAAAACATGGCCTGTATTTCTTGCAGAGGATATCTGTATATGCTAGTGAATACGGGAACAATAACACATTTGTTTCTTCATAACATAGTTGATATTCAACAAACATATCATTAAAGATGATATTTTGTCAATATGAAGTTCAATATTTGATGTCTAATCAAGCATTTCATTAAGTAGCATACGTTACTTTGAGTAACGTTTGTTACCAGCGTTCTACTCAGTGTAATTCTTACACCAGAGGAATTTCGAGATATTTGGAATACGATATACATTCTTTGATATCAGAAGAACAAATTCAGACCAAAACATTCAATCTGCTTAATCAATATTGTATATCAAACATTGCAGTTGTTTTAACATTACTTACCGAAAGAGAAAATTAATCCTAATTCTCAAAGTTTAACACGTATTGACTTTCACACTCAAATGTTTATAGTAGACGTTCATGTCGTATACCACATCATGCAGACAGAGGGCAAAAATACGCGGGAAATTGTTCTATCATTCCCTTTAATTAATTTCTCGGTAACGAATGTTACATCACGAATGTTACATCTTGACACGTTTGTCAAATTTCAGACCAACCAATGACTTCTGCAAAAGAAATGTTTATATTTTCATTCTCTGTACACTACGAGAATTTCATAAAAGGGGTAACATTTGCTCTGCAAATACGTTTTCATAAAACATTTATTGTATCGTATGTTACATTTCTAAAATCGAAATGCAAAATTTTGAGAATAATGATGACTTCTTCTCAATACCACATCCAAACATCGCTTGATGAATATTTTCCCAAAGTTTTGGAATATTTTAGCGCCAAAATAGATCAAAAACATAAAGATAATACGAAATATTTGTTCATACATTGAGTGTTTAATTGACCCTATGATCACATAATATAATCTGGCGACATGGAGTAATATATACACCACTGCTTAAAATCATACGCAAAAGGTGTTAAACTTTTATTGAATGAAAATTTAGGAAATACAAATGATATTAACGCAAAGAAAATTAAAAAACACGCTCTCAGATTTTTATATTTGCTTGTTCAATTTTAAAAATTGAGTCGGTGACAGTCACGTATGTTACAAAATTAGGGTATCTACGCTTCCTACCAAGTTTATAAGTAAAGGGGAAATAAAAAGTATACCATGCCTAGGGAGGCTATGGGTCCATGAATGTATAGCACACAAAATGTATGATTTGATATAGCTTATTTTCTAATAAAGTGCCGGCGACATCGATTGCACGCTTTTATTGACTTTGAGTGAAGAATGAATTGTGCATGTATTCACACTCAAAACCCAGAATGCCTACTAAACAATCGTATTCATAGTACATAGTACTTTGTGCAAAGAAAGAATATTTGTAGAAGGAAAAATATTTTAAAATTCAAATCTAACTAATGCAAGGTGAAGATAACAAACAGTGATCAATCCCATAACTCCTATAAGCTATACAAAATAGATAGTTGGGCAACCACGGACCCCTGGACACACCAGAGGTGGGATCAGGTGCCTAGGAGGAGTAAGCATCTCCTGTTGACCTGTCACACCCGCCGTGAGCCCTATATCCTTATCAGGTAAACGGAATTATCCACAGTCAAAATCAGTGTTCCAAGAACGGCTTAACAATCAGTATGAAACCCGTCAGACAGCATTTGACCCAATGCAAGGTTGTACTGACGAAGTAGATCGTTATAACGACAAAAGAATTTGCAAAATGCTGACTTCAATCGAAACTGTTTAAATCCCTGTACCATCAACTTGCTTGTCAGTAGCTTACCTCGATTTAAAAACGCAGAACAAGCTCTTGCATATCGAATCAGTTGAGATATATAAACACCATATGCAGGTGATAATGGGATATTACTACATAAATATGGGAAGTTGACGATGGAGAAGCTGAAATCATTCCGTTTGTCATACAGTTGAGTTGTCAGTTTACCGTTAATGTCTACTTTCAATAAAATATATAAGTATGAAGCTGAAGTGGACGACTCTGTGGTGTCCTTTATTTCGAGCTCACAGGGTTATATCAAATCAACATATAAATGAAATATATTATTGTTAATAGACAAAACGTCATCGATATATCAAAATGTCGAATTCAAGGCCACAGCAAGAGATTTTTTCTTCTCGCGTAGAAGTTTTTGAATAAATTCTGCTTCATATGAATATAGAAACAGGTCAGCTAACAAAGGAGCACAATTCGTGCCCATGGAAATTCAAACAGACTGTTGCAAGACCTGATCACCAAAGACCTCGAAGATATTGTCAATGAGGAACTCTAGTATATTTTTTTTATTTCAACATCAGAGTAATTGTGCGTGAAATCCCAGTGGTGTTTAACAAAGTAAGTTTTTGAATGACTGATCTCTAGACATGAATATTTCCGTTTTCCGTTTTTGTTGAAGAAGCAACTGTCTATGATGTCAAAAAGTCTAGTCTTTAATTTATCGTGAGAATGGTCGTGTATAGTGTTGAAAAGTCATAGCTTTTAATGTTATTGATTTGGGGAAAATTCTGCGATATCAAGTTTTCTAAAAGTTCTTTAGAGTTTTTTAAAATCCACATTTGATTAACACCACTTCTGTCATATGTAGTTGCACAGTAAGTTTGAAGTTTCTCCTTCACAGCTGTTAATATTTCCGTGAGGAGCAAAGATAGGGGCTTGGTAGAGCACTTACTGGATCCAGCAATGTATCTTTGTTTGTAAGGGTTTTTTATGTAGTTTAGGAATCCAGTATAGGTACAGTAACTCATATTCATTCGACTCATTGACTGGAATGTTAAATGTGTCTAAATCTGAAGCATGGTTTTGAAGAATTTCATGTTTTGAAAGGGCAGTTGGAGTATAAGTATGATTACTAAAAGTGGATTTAATGCCAAGTTCGTTTAACAATGAGACTTACAAACAAAGACAATGTTTTTCCAGCTTTGTCAGCTGGAACCAAAACACATTCCTCATATAACCTATCTAATTCTTTTATCACTTTAAGTTTACTAATCTAAATAGTTGTATTCACTAAATACAAAGTATTTACAAAAACTCCACCATATCCCCAGGGATATCTCAACGTGTAATTTCCACAAATATTTTGTAAACTTCATGAAATATAAACATTGAATGAAGTATCCTTGCTGAAGTTAAGTGTTACATGTAGATAACAATTCTATAGAACTGAAGGCAAGTCAGTCAAAACATTGATAAGTCTACATATCACTAGCTATGTATTTTAGCAGGTCATCAGATATAGGTCCATCTTGCATGTAAAGTTTGATCATAATGCAAGATGGTACACCTCATTAAATTCTGCAATAAACAGCGATTTTTCAAATCAAAATAATAATACTTGAATAATTGAAGTATTTGCATTTAGATTATTTTCGTTTTGTCAATCATGGATTTATCCTCTTCAACGTACAACTTTTGGAAAAACACCCTCCAGATTTGTGTGCTTATGTCAATATTATTTTGATTACTGTAGATACAGAATCTACAATATAACTTTAATGATAGCCTATGAGTACATATCAGAAGTCCCGAAACCCGAGACTTAGCGGTAATATGAAACTATTTCTAATGGGGGTATTTTACTTGATAAACATAAAGATTGGTATGAATGAAAGTTTAAATTGGGGATACAAACGTGTAAAATAATTTGCATTGATAAGAAATTAATGCATAAACTCGTAAATGGATTGAATTTGTAACCCGCTTATCGTTCTTAATTGTGTGTGCTTGTGACATCACAAAGGCCCATAAATGTAAATAAAGCAACGAGAATGATGTAGCTATACACCGTTTTGTTTAACAAAACATCTCATCCATCAATGAACATGTACAAATCTTTGTTTCTGACAAACTGCGTGATTTCACGGTACCGCCATATCATTTTCAACCACCCAGGAATAATGCATGGGAAACGAATAATGGTTCTTCAACAGAGTATGATCTTGAAGCCTAGGAGCTTACGAACTTATATCCCTAGCCATCAGATAGTGCCGTTTAACGGTTATTTTTAGAATATCAAAAGCCGTATGAACTTGCACAAGTTTTATTTATGAGTAATCGTAATAAAATATGTCTCAAAATTGTAATGGTAAATCATTTCCCTTTTCATACACACAACCACAAATATGCTTCATGTAGGTGTAGGGTAGCTTTTAAAACTGGGGAAACTATATAATAATAGATGGCGTTAATAACACTGACGCACCGTTCTTCATAACCAGTTGGTATTTTTAATTCATTTAATAAACAAATTTAGTATATATAGTATATGCAATATAGGTTATACTTTCTGAATGATGCTTCCTTGGGACCTGAGTATATATTGTTATATTACAGGTATTAAGAAATCATGACATTTTTTTTAAATAATCGTTGACTGATAGAGTTTGTAATATAATTGTAGATCAAATTTAAAAATAAAACATTATATCGAGTAGATTTATTCAAAGTACACAATCATTGATGGATATGTTTTTGTTTTGACAATAAGCTTGTCTGCTACTTATTGATGGAATTGCTCTTCGTTTGATGTCAGCTTGTAGGCGGTGGACATTCTACATTGATTTGTTTTTGTCTTTGGAAAATCAAACATAATTGGCACAGTGTCTGATATGTGATATTTTCTATCTTTTTGAGATTGATTTTTTTGTTGTTGTCTTTTTGCATCTTTTTACATAATCAAGAAGTTTTAGCCATTCCCTTGAAAAATCCAGGAAATTTAAATAATTTACAACTTTCATAATCACTATCAAAATGTGTCAATTCGGTGATACCAGTGACCTCTTGGTTAAGTCACCATGCATTGCTTGAGAGTACGCAAGGGGGCTCGAAGGGGGGTAGCATAGAGATAAACGCTCTCCCATAGTGCCTCCAAGGGGCCTGGGTGACGGACGAGAGTGCACGTCGCCCACACCGCAGAATTCAGATGACCTTGTTAATTTATTACCTTCGAGGTTACACTTTTTGCAATGATCAACTTCAGAATTCAATCTAATTACTGGTCGGAAGTCCTGAAAGTTTTAAATATTCCCACGAAAATTACAGGAAATGCAGGTAATCTTCAAGTTGAGAGCGATTACCGAAATGTGTCAATTTGGTGATAACTTGGTCTTAGTAACCATTGCTTGAGAGTGCACAGGGGGTTCGGAGAGGGGAGCGTAGAGATAAATGTTCTCCCCTCGCGCCTGTGGGCCCTGGGCGACGACGAGGGTGCACGTCGCCCACCCCACTGTTTAAGTGCCTCCAATTTCAAGTATGCATGAAGAAAATAGGAAACAAACATACAAATATCAATTTTTGTGGGGGACGTTGTTCCAATGTCTGTGACGGACTGGGGAGTGCGTTGGGGTAGTTGATCACTAATTCTGCGCCAAAACCGGCTCTCCTCCCACCTATTACTAAAGCAGGGGGCAGGTATTTCACGTGTACCCTCCAGGCGACCATTAAACTAGGTCAAGGGTCAGTGGATATTCATAGAAAATACTAATTTCTTGCATAAGGTGCTAAAGTATAATTCGTGGGGCTCTCAGCTACTTCATAGCTGGGGCCACATCCACCTCCTACTAAGGGAGGGGATGCTACAGGCTGGTGCATGTTGAGACAACTGTAGGAGGGTCTACAAGCTTGCTCCGCACTTGCTAATTAAACCAGGTAGCACGCAGGAGACCGGTGAGATGCGCAGAGATCTCTACCTCCCTTAGAACGTGGGGACTCGTTCAGGTTCGGGCACCTATGTCCACATAGGGCCCCCTGTGTTGCTCCTACTTTGGTAGTCAAACTGGCACACTGGCCGCCTCCCCAGTTCCCCACAAAAAGTTTGCATGCGACCCTTTCCACCATATATGTAAATTTGCATCCTGTTTCTTATCCAATTAATAAATATTAAACTTGTATCACTCTTGTCATTGCAGCTGCTAAGCAGCCTATGAGGGATTACAGGGCAGCCAGTTAAGCTTTGACACACCTACTGGTCTATTCAGATATTAGGTTAAGGTCACTATTCAATTCGTGTAGTAGGTCAGATGTCTTGCGGCTGGTTGTGCTGTATATTAAGTTTATTTTAGCACAATGGCTTCTCTAGGTAAATTTAACACACCCTAGGTCAAGTCATGGTCATAAAGCCAATTCTTTTATTAATCAAGATTATTTGATACATATCAAATAGTCCACAATTAATTAAGATTGGCTAATACAGTTTGTACCGTTTACGAAATAAACCTGGTTCGAACTATCTTGCCTCTTACAATTCCGCATAACGGGGAACGAGTTAACTTTTCATTCTGCTCAAACCTTAGATTCAACACATTGGGAAAAATACCCACCCATCCAAACCCATTTTCTTGTATCATTAAATTGATTTGTGTTTACGTGTGCTGCTGCTTTGTTCTTTATTTTCCAGATTCCTTTCCATGTCACCATCGATAACTGCCTGCTTTCAGATCGATGTCAGCTGTCTCCAGGATGCTGTCAAACTACTACATGCACTAATTTGGGCAATTTTTCTTTCTTAATTGTCGCATCTTTCTAGGGGGGTTCGGGACTGGGGAGTGCGTTGGGGTAGTTGATCACTAATTCTGCGCCAAAACCGGCTCTCCTCCCACCTACTACTAAAACAGGGGGCAGGTATTTCACGTGTACCCTCCAGACGACCATGAAACTAGGTCAAGGGTCAGTGGATATTCATAGAAAATACTAATGTCTTGCATAAGTTGCTAAAGTTTAATTCATGGGGCTCTCAGCTAGTTCATACCTGGGGCCACATCCACCTCCTACTAAGGGAGGGGATGCTACAGGCTGGTGCATCTCACCGGTCTCCTGCGTGCTACCTGGTTTAATTAGCAAGTGCGGAGCAAGCTTGTAGATCCTCCTACAGTTGTCTCTACATATACTGTATTGGAAAAGCGTTTGATGCCCGATGTCTCGTGTATTTAGAATAATATTTATTCATGCCTAGCGTTTCGTGCAGACCGTTCACAACTCTCTCCCCGCCCAAAAAAATGTTTCAATCTTTCCTGACGGGAAGTTTCTTTAAATCCTTTTATCTGTTTTCATACACGTACACATGTATATAAAAGATATAAGTTCATTCAACATCTGTCTTTGGGAAGAGGCCTGGAATATACAAATTGCAAATGTATGTTAACGACACTCAGAACTAATGTACAAAAATTGTGAAACGGACGCGACCATTTCATACTCAGTTTCAAAGAATTTATTAGAACAATGAATCAATAAAATTTGATTAATTAATATTCCGTGACGATATGATTTTTGTATATTTTTCTTTTATTTCTGAAATTAAAAAAAACTTCATTTGTTTTCATTCCAACGTGTTTATAAGTCATTGATCTAATAAGCAAAAATCAAATTTACCGCGTGGTAAATGAGCAATCATTTTAAAATTAATCATTATCATTTCTTTCTCAACATTTTTTTAAGATCTAGAATACTGCAATTATATTGAAACTATTTGAACCAAATATTACCGAAAATATCACAGCGTGCAGGCCACACCTACCGTTTCCTGCAGACCGTTCACAAAGCGTGCAAGCCATGCCTACAAAGTGGTCAGCGTTTCGTGCAAAGCGTTCATCGTTCCGTACAGACCGTTCAGCGTTTCGTGCAAACCGTTCACCGTTCCCTGTAGATCGTTTAACGTTTCATGCAAACCGTTCAGCGTTCGGTGCAAGAATCGTTTCGTACCGTTCCGTAAAAGTGGTGTAGTAGTACGCTTCAGGGTCTGTATCATTAGGTCAAATGCTGTCTGACGGGTTTCATACCGATTGTTAAACTGTTCTTGGCATACTGATTTTGACTACGGACAACTCCGTTTATCTTATCACGGCAGGTGTGACGGGTCGATAGGGGATGCTTACTCCTCCTAGGCACCTGATCCCACCTCTGGTGTGTCCAGTAGACGCTCCGTGTTTGCCCATCTTGCGCATTGCTGACTTTAAACGAGACTGGTGAAACCCCATCGACTTGTTTGTCAGTAGCTTGCCTCGATCAAGATATAGGACTCACGGGTGTGACCGGTCGACAGGAGGTGTTCACTCCTCCTTAGTACCTGATCCCGCCGTTGGTGTGTCCAGGGGTCCGTGTTTGCTCAACTATCTATTTTATATTGCTTATAGGAGTTATGAGATTGATCACTGTCCATTATCTTCACCTTTCATTTAAATACACGCCTTTTGCATGGTACTGTTTTACGCACTACCGATTAAGTGACACAGCTAATTAAGCCATGATACGCTCATTTACGTACATTCCCATTACGTACATTCCCATTCCCATACGTACATTCCCATTACTTACCATTGAGTCCGCCATATTGGATTTTGATCAGTGGAAGAATCCATTCGACATCCGATGCCTGGCCTTCGTTCTTTGAACATCGGAAGGCCTCGGGTACCAGGCTAGGCCATATGGCCGCCAATTTCCCCGGTAAAAAACGGACTTCGATCCCGAACTTTTATCGGCCATCAGGACCGACAATTAAGTAACTCGTGTCGGACATTTACTACTTTTATCGGATAATCCGACATTACCGACACTTTTCAAGAACTCTGGGATATCAATTTTTATTACAGATATTACATCTGCAATAAATCTCTATCTGATATAGAATAACTATTCAGAGAGGTTGCAGACTGGGGGATCTATTATCATCCTATATATTTTTAATATGCATGCAGAAATATTAGATATTCAAATTAGAACTATTACGAATTTTAAAGGCATTACTGTGAAGAATGTAGAAAAAATTGACTGATGATACGTAACCCACTTATTCTTGATGGCGGTGAAGAATCTCTCATAGAAACTTTGAAAACTTTGGGGGGAATTCAGAAATGTTTGGACTTCATATCAATTATGAAAAAACTCATGTACCAGTAATATGGTTAAGTTCCAAAAAGTAAAGTAAGGAAACTTTGCTGCGCAGGCTTATGTAGGATACTACCAGATTTACTTTGTTAGAAAAACATTTTGAAGTGGAATTGGAAAAGATACCACAATTAAATTATGAAACAAAATTATATGATCAAATACTGGGAGAAAAGGTTTTAAACTCCCATTAGGAAAATTACAATTATTAAGTTTCTTGTTTATATGGAATAATTCAACACAGAGGTTAAAAAATGAGGTCATTGTTAAAAATTATGAAGATGGGGGATTGGAAATGGTAAACCTTATGGAATTCATAGCGTCTATGAAATTATTCTTGATAAGATATCTCATGTTTTCAAATAGAGGGATGGAACATTTTATTCTAAAGTTGGACTTTACAAATTGATAAACAGCGGAATTGATTATATTAGAATATTCTTAAAAATATTGAAAAATAAATTTTGGATAGATGTATTCAAAGCATGGCTTATATTATGTAACCTCAGATGTTGCTGCTGATGCACCGTTATTTTATGAACCAAATATTCATATTGGCGGAAAACCATTTTATAATTTAAAAATCATTAAAAAAAATGACATGCATGATAACACGTGTTGTAGTGCTTTATTACGTTAAAAGAAAACTAGTTAGATCATAGTTACATAAATATATCATTTATTATTTTCTAAAGTATTATATGTAACCTATTCACGGTGGTTGGTATATGCGATAATTTTAAGTTCAGCATTTACAGGAGTGGCTTCAATTGATATTCCAAAAATAAATTGGTATATTGAAATTAATTTGTTTGTACATCGCGGTATTTTAGCCTTGAAGGCGTCTACGGCCCTCAATCAATTATTTTTCTTGGGTTGCTGGACTATCGGGATGGGTTTCTTTTTTCACGACCATCTAGTGCTCAAAATTATAATTATTTAAAGCCATTGAATGCAGATTATAAATGGTTCTAATTTGAAAATTCATGTATAAAAATAGCTAAATTGTTTTATCATTGTAATATATGTATATATATACCTATATCTATATATCTATATATAAATATAAAGAAATAACAACACGACAAATATATTATATTACACATAGCGTTTAGACTGTCTGTAAATATAAGCTGAACGTATGAATTCGTTACATGTAATAGAAAAATAATACAACCTGAATTTGACGTAGATAGATCTAAAACTTCATAGTTATTTCGGATTTCAAACATTTCGGTTGAGCATCACTGAAGAGACATAATTTGTCGAAATGCGCATCTGGTGCATCAAAATTGGTACCGTATAAGTTTTACATAGTGTAGTTTTGTACAACCAATACTAGTAAAGAATTCTGTAATTATGATATTTTTAAGTATATAGTACAATGTAGTAAAACGTGACTCTAATCTCCTACACAATCTACAGAACACAGAGTACATACAGGTGTATTCTGTATTCTAATGCTTCTCCCTATTAATATTTCTATTATATCAAGTATACCACATCTTTAATAATTGTGCATGTAGAGATCTTCCGATATTTTGGAAATTCCGAAAACAAATGTCTCCTACCCAATGCTTTATAATTACTTACATTGTACAGCCAGTATATTAATATTGATAATGAACAAATCTATCGTTTAATTTTGATTTATCCATAACACTCATATCAGTTTTCATCTGGTCATTCCGATATCAGGACAGTTCACCTTTGGTGTAGTATAAGTTTAAAATAACAAATAACCATATTATTGATTAATGATTTTTAAAAATATCATTTGACAAATGTATGTTTGTGAAAGAATTCAATATGAAAACAAATATCATCAAAGGAAGCTATGTGACAATAAAATAACACATCAGGACATTACTCAATAACGCTCTACAGTGTCATCAGGTCATTCCGATATCAGGACATTACATCTTTGGTTTATTTTAAACCTAAAATAATGAAAAATAACCAACAAATATTAAAAATAATAGTTGAATATCTTAAGATATATACCATCTCATAATCATAATTAATTTGGATGTATAAAACATCGTAAAAATGTATCATTTTTGTAGAAATGTCTCATCAGGACATTACACTAAATATCAAGACATTACACCCCTCGGGTTTGAAAATGATGAATTATTTTGCATCAAAATGCATATATTTTTAAAAAAATTAGTATTTTATGAAAGGAAAACTTATATTTAATTAGATCAAATCTTAAAATATCTATTTTTAAAATATGCTTTAGTGTAGATAGAATTATTGTCCAGCAGGTCAATCAGGACATTACACTTATCAGGTCATTACACCGACCCGTTATTTTCCAACGTCCATGCCGAAAGTATTCCTCATATCGCGTATTTTTATGTCGTTCAAGATCCACTTGAACTTGCATGTATCTAACGTTATATAAATATGTAATTTTAAATATCCAACCCGACTTATGTCAGGTGGATTATATTGATGTATGTTGCTTAGTATTTATATTTCATCAAGTTTGTAAATCCTAGTCATTTGTGGAAATTACACGTTGAGATATCCCTGGGGACATGGTGTTTTTTTTTTTAAAATACTTTTTATTTAGTGAATACAACGATTTAGATAACATAGATTTGAAATTCAAACCATTTTTCCTTCTATAAATGTATTTTACTTGATAAACATAAAGATTCGTATGAATGAAAGTTTAAATTGGGGATAATAATGTGTAAAATAATTTGCATTGATAAGAAATGAGGCCATAATTCTTCTTACAATGAATAAATCTGTAACCCGCTTATCGTTCTTGATTGTGAGTGCTTGTGACATCACAAAGGCCCATGAATGTAAATAAAGCAATGAGAATGGTGTAACTATGCACCGTTTTGTTTAACAAAACATCTCATCTCTTAATGAACATGTACAAATCTTTGTTTCGGACAAACTTCCTGATTTCATGATACCGCCATATCAGTTTGAACCAGCCAGGAATAATGCATGGAAAGCGAATAACGGTTTCTTTTTATAAAACCGGTCATCAAATTAAAGAAAAAGTCATGTTTCATATTACATATCTTGTATGTGTTAACAAATATCTATATCTATGTGTAATACTATCTTCCTATGGTTCATTCGGGGAGGCAAAAGCTTACCTATAGATCAAAGCTCTGAAGGCCTCATTAAACTATACACAGATATAAAATTTATCAATCCACCCATTAAAATATATTTACAACTTTTTGACCATCTAGTAAACGTATTGCCTCATATGACTTTGCGATGAGGGAAAACTTTCGACACACATGTTGGAAAAAGGCAGATATATGAACGATGACGCAGGGTTTTTAACAGTCTCATTTAAAGTCAGCATTTCGTAAATTGTATGGTCGGTATAACGATAGCTCCGTTTACCTGTTCAAGATATAGATCTCAAGGTGGGTGTGACCAGTCGACCTGGGGAAGTTACTCCTCCTAGGCACCTAATTTCAGTTGTAAGTCACACCATCGAACTTTTGATTATCTTTACACTTGGAGAAAAGTGATATTTTTTTGAGAGATTGGAGAAATTTCTCATTCAATAGCGCCAGGAATGTGAAATCAATTTCCCTCGTGATTTTAAGGTAGCGACGGATAGCAGCCGCGTGATCAGTTAAAATGTTCATTTTCACGTGGGTCTTTTTTTTTTTTCGGAAATCGTTACACTGTCATAAAGTGGTTGAAAAAGAAAAAGGTTTCCCCTAACTATCTTGTAATTCTGATGACTCGATAATTGGTTGCGAAAATGAGCCAGACTTTAGATTAGGAACAATATGCGTCATTGTAATAATAGCAAATCCAAAGTTCCGTGCGTGTGGTACCGTTTACCAAACGAAATGTAAACCACCATGAATAATGCATAGGTGCACAATGTAAACACAGTTGTTTATTCATCGTAATGCCCGGGTGCTGGGAGTTTTAATATACACTATAATGTTGAATAGGGTTAATAAGAATTAATAAAAAAGTCGCTAATATTTTTTTTCCAAAACTTTCTGTTCTTCTTCATTACTATGTAACACACAGATTTGACATGTGTTGACCACGTCTATACCGGTATTGCTATCAAATTACAAATTGACCATAATAAAGATTAAAATTTAATCTAACTGTAGCAAACATTAAACATGCAAATTGTTCATTTTTGCTGCAATTCGTCAGATCCGCAATGCGTGTCCACGTGTATATCTATTTTCCTCTTCCTCCTTCTTCGTGATATTCCTGTATATTAAGGAAACTTTAGATAATTTTGTGAATAATCTAGACACCATTATCAAGCTGATATTTATAGTGTTTCCTTACTATTTCTCGGATTATACAAATATTAACATATAAAGTAATGAACAAATGCATCTTTCTAATTCATGATAACAGAAAACAAACATCTTGCTATTTATAAGTCATATATATCCTGATATACAAATTAAAAAAACCATTCATCTTCGTAAGCCACCACAATGTTGATACATAAAACAAACAACGATTGTGTACATAATCTGCCGACGGCGTTCAACGATATATTGAGTTGTTAATTTGAGGTTGAGATCTATTTTCAATGAATTCTTTAAATACGAACCAGATGTGCAGGACTCTGTGGTGGCGTTTATTTCGAGTTCACAGGAATATTACGAATTTTGATATATATGAAAATAATTATTGTTAATAAATAAATCGTTGATATTTGTAAATGTCGAAAGGAAAGCCAAATTAAAAGATTATTACTTCTCATGTAGAAGTTTTTCAATCAATTATGTCTCATAGCAATAAAACACGTCAGTCAACAATGGACCAGAAGTCGTACCCATGGGAATTCCGTAGAAAGACCTGATTCATAAGGACTACGACGATCCTGTGAATGAGTAACTATAGCATATTTTGATGTCGTATTCAGGGTCCCTATGCGTGGAATCAGAGTGGTAAAACTCCCTTTCCCAACCCATTATTTGACGAAATGTACATTTAAAATGTATTCTCAATGACATAAAAGAAATTAAACCTTGTTTTATCATAGATATGATACAACAGTTAAATATCAACATACTAAAGAATTTGGTACCGTAAACTTTAACATACTTTGTTTGCTGATATTGTTTATGTGAAGCTCAGGACAGAAATGAATAACACCCTCTTTCTGGCGTAAGGGAAGTAAATTCAAACAGGTAGGCTAATAATCTAAAATGATAAATTTGAGCTGAGAAGAAACTTGACTCACGATGGTTGATCTTCTATCCCTGGCTTGAATGTCTCCATTGTCGGTATCTTTAGCAGCAGCCGAAGCATCAATAAATTCACCTTCGGTGATACTTCTTTCATTATTCCTTCGACGGGGGTAGTTATGAGGGCCTTCAAAAGCCAAGGCGTTGAATAGAACACAGCAGACGATGATAAGGGACAGTAATACCTGGTGGAATAATGAAATACCGATATTTATTTATGAATGAAAAATTAAGATAGATTAAAATACAAGTATTCAAAAACACATATTAATTACTATGCATCTGTCAAGATATCTGTGATAAAATTTCAGTATCTATAAACAGAAAAGATAATTTCAATCTAAATTCTTTATTGTTTGCCTTCCCATCAGCATTATCCTCACTACATTGTTCCACAATACGTGGATTGTATTGTTACAGAGACAACATACATAATTATTCTTACCATTTTGACTACGATCTTAGTGGCACCGTGGATAGCAGTGGACGTCGCATACTATACAACTCACAAAATCGTTTATTATATACATGCTTACTACCTCATTGCCGGAAGTAGGTGTGTCATTGCGAAACCACTCCCTTCAGTGAGGTCAAAGCTCAGTTTGAAATTATGGTAGATGTACATTCCTTGATTCACAGATATTCATAAGGTACACGTACCGGCGTTGTAATCAACAAGTATACAGCACTGCTACTCATTACAGATCACGTAAGATATGTCTGTTCTGATGCAGGTTTTTAAACTGCACATGTGTTTCTGCAGAATTGATGTTTTTATTTATGCTTTGATGTCACTGTATTTCTGAACTTATGCAATGCATATTTTTTGAGGGATTGAAGTTATTGCTAAATGCCTTTGAGTTGTATAATTCATAGTTATAAATCAAAGGTATTAACATAAAGAAGCCAATTTGTACTGTGTTTGTTCCGTGCTCAATTTATTTTATTTACTAGTTTTTATCTATACATTTGTACCACATTTACTTCGTACTTTACAACTCTTAAGGACGAAGAGTTATTGAGAAGTCATACTTTAATGACGATATATTACAATTGTTATGGCAAAACTATTAGTAAGTAGAAACAATTTTACACGGAAGGATGACGATGTTAAAAGGTATGTATCGTCGACTGACCTTTTCCGGCGACTAACCAGAAACGATGACCTTTTTTTTTAGCGTGCGCATTGTCGTTTCCGGGTGCTGACTACATCATCAATTTCACAGTATTGTTTTTAATCATACATAGAGCAGGTCTTCATTTTCCTCCAAAAATGAACGATAAGAAGGTGAGTATACAAAATATCAAGACCAGCACCCTGAAATTAAACCTATTTACTTATTAGTTTTTCAAGCATTTTAATTTTTTTTTGTAATATAACAAAAGTATAGAATTCTACAGTAGGTTGGTGTGAAGTTTGCGGTTTACGTCTACTGCTATCGTCCCTTTAATAATTTGCACCCGCAAAAATATGAAGACATCTAATTTTGTCAGAACCTGTAACAAGTAAAAAATGACGTAAGCTCTATATTACGTATATTCAAGAATTGAATGAAAAATGAAGACAACACACAGCGATCAATCTCATGTCTCCTATAAGCAATACAAAATATAGAGTTGGGCAAACAACCGATCCCTGGATAGACCAGAAGTGGGAGCAGGTGCATAGGAAGAGTAAACATTCCCTTTTAACCGTTCACACCCGTCATGAGTCCTATATCTTGATCAGGTAAACAGGGTAATCCGTAGTCAATATTGGTGTCTGCAAAACGCTCTAACAATCTGTGTGAGACACATCATACAGTATTTCACCCAGTAATAGGTTATGATGGCAGATTAGATTATCATTACGACCATGGAATTTACAAAATATTAACTTTAAACGAGATTGTTGAACTCCCGTTAAAATCAAATTTGTTGTACGTACCATGCCTCGATTTAAAAACTATCATACGCAGAACAAGGTCTTGCTTATCGAATGAGTCGTCTGTACATATGAAGTTGCATCATTCACATATTCTTTTGTTTCTTTCTAGAGGAATTTTCTGAGCAGTACTACTTTTGGGAAATCCTCTTTCAATTCTTAAGTCATGTGCATGTATTCGGAATCTACATAGTTTTCCTAATTGTAGAAATATTACGCATCAATTTATATATACATGTTTTTTTTTATAAAGAGAACATATCTTTTTAAAAAAATCTTGATTGCTGACCCTCTTTGCCTCTTTTGACCAATATGGGGAAATTGGGTTAGGTTTTTTTTTTTTTTTTTTTTGGATGACTCTTTCTTGGCTTTTGAGAAGTGAGAGCTGAAATTGTTTCAAGTGGATATCAAAATGCCCATTTTCAAATAACTTTTATATCAACATTATATGGATTCAGATTGATATTATCTGAATATGCTCTGTATAACAAGAATGATTCTAGACTATTTTCACGTATATGTCAGTATAGTAGAATAGTTGGGTTATTGGTTGTACATATAGGATATCTACCTAATTCTGAAACTGTTGCACCATTAGCACTTCTTCCAGCACAAACAGATCTTTACATAACTTGATAATGAACTTTTCCACCTCACAATCTTTGAAGATATAATCAAATCTCTGTCATTTTTATCGTTCATGCCGAAAGTCTTCCCTATATCACGTGTTTTCATACTGTTCAAGATTCACTTGAATTTCCATGTATCTGACGTTTTATAAATATATCATTTACATATTTTACCTGAAATATGTCAATTGGAATATAGTGATGCATGTTGCTTAAATATTTTCAATAATCAATGAAAAGAAAAACAACCATTAATCAGTGCACGAGATATAACTTAACGATAAACAAAATTGCCCAATTTATATATGAGCATGAGTAAAGGACATTTAGATGCTCATATTGTATTGTGTGTCTTGTGTTCTACATCTCTAGAGACACCATTAGTTGCCCACTGTAAAACTGCAAAAAAAAAAACTTGGTTACTTTTGGTTCAAATTCTTTTTATTTCAGTACTATCAAGTACCATTGATGGTATAACAAAGTACGGTCCTCTTTATTACTGAAATATGTCAAAACACTTGTATGTCTTGTTTTGTTAGAAATCAGTAGCTGCAGTGGGCGGGGATTAGCATTGGACCCACTAAGGGATTCGGGACAACCCCCTGATGTTCATTATCCCTTGTAGATCTGCCACTGCTGTGTGCAATACCTCTTTAATTCAATCATCCCAAATGTAATTTTATAAACTGCCTGATCATGTCCAGATGCATATTCTTATCTGGGAAGGAATAATATGAGATACACTAGGAGTTCATAATAAAATTCTAATTCTAATTTATTCGGAGGTTGGGGTGGGAATTCAGTGTTATTCTTCAATATTTCCCAATCATAAATTTTCCTACTGCAATATTCATTTCTCAAAGAGGTCTGTTTGGTGGAAATTTAAGAAAAACACAAATAAATCAAAACCACCTGCCGTTTGTAATTTACTTGTTTTAAATCTTTGTTTATCTATATGATGATCAACTTTAAACAGCATTCAAATTTCATTATAAAAATTTCATTATAAACTAAAGTAATAAATACTGCTTATGCACTATGTATGATTCTAAATACAGGAGACCTTTGGCATCCAAAGTGTTTGAAATCCATTAGACGTAGAATGTAATACTGTGGATGAGAAATACCATGAAAGTGCCATTGATGGGGGTGTTCTAGAGAAGATTAACATGGATAAACATGACTGATAAGACACCCAAAGTCAATAAAAGCGTGCAATTGAGGGTTTCAAAATCATGGTTTATCGACCATGCAAAATATATATGGTAACATGCCTCTATCAATGGTAAATATCTGTTGAACATTCACCTCAAATTGTTTCAAGTTAAGTATGACAGATTTTTTTTTTTTACAGTAGGTCAAAGTATGGTATATTTTTCGAGATTTTTCTCACATGTAACCATCGTTACTGAGTCCTTGACATTATAATATGTAAGATAAACATTAATTTTCCATGTATTATTCCATAACTTGTATTGGAATTGACTGAACATATATTTTTCTAATTTGCGAAAGACAATAAATACAGGTTTTCAAAGAATATATTTAATCAACACAACAAGAAATTATCTGCTGTAAAGGTCAGCAATAAGATTTTAAGAGCGCAAAATAAACGACTAGATCTCACTTTCAATATCTTTGAAATGGCAGAAAATAAAATTGATTAACAAATATTCTCGAACAGTTCAATATGTATGAAACATGAAAACAAAAGACTAGCAATAGATATAGAACGATAGCTTTTTTGTATGTAAATGAAGTAGCGCTATAATTATGTAACGTATGTTTCAACACTTACACAACAGTACATCCATGAACATATTATGCCAAAACGATGTCATCATCAGTTATTCTTTACGATTGATGTTGCAAAATCATAACGACATCACTTAATTCAATGGAAATACCAATTTTAATAGAAATATAACGTAGACAAGCAAAATTTTTTTTACCAAATGTGTCTTTTCTTCTGAATTTGTTAATTTGCAATAAAAATGTGATTAAAACAAAAGTAAAATATTGATGTTTCGCCATTTAAATGCTCATGATTCTTATAGAAATAACAGATACATGTTTTGAAACCTGGATTGCTCTTTGTTATAATAAACAATGAAAGTAACGTATGTTTCTTATTTTTCCTTTCATTACTATAAACACATCATTTCCATTCAAAAAATGGAAAGAAACATATTTACCCATTTCTAACAATCTGTTTACAATGTTAATATAAAGAAAATGTTTAATTTCCCAACATTTTGATTAAATGTATACCGAATCTTATGTTTTTGTTGCTTATTTTGGAATACCTTTCCATAGAAACTGTCAGTATAATCCACCACGCGGTGTTATGAATGAATATTTAACGTGAACCTTAAGACATAGATGTCCCCTATTGATTTTGAGGTCAAAAGGACAACGGTTAAACTACTCTGGACATACACAATTGTCCGTTAAGAAGTCTTTCCTTGATAGACATCAAACTTCAAACACTGGTGCCCCCTTCTGAATAGATGACCCCCATTGAATTTCAAGTCACAAGGTCAAAGGTCATACAAAATGACTCAAATGACCAGTTGCTTATAAGTATTTTGAGAGACAAAACTTACATGTATCATTATGGTAGTCTTTGATCGGTAGTTAAACCTTTATTTTCACTGTCTATACAGACGTTCTACCTTTTCAGTATTGCCACAAGGGAAGCATATAATATTATTTCTAAAACATTTTTTCACGGTTGTTCTTATATCTTAATGTATTTTTTTCATGGTAGTTATTCTGTACTTCTGCTCTCACAAGCGCCATTTCTGAAAAAATAAATAAAAAATTAAAAACAAGTAGAATAATATTACGTAACGGAATTCCTGGTAACATACGTTACACTTAGATAAAATATTTTTTAATGATTTCTCTATAAGATTGCATAGAACAATCATCAGAGATTAATCCCTTCATTTCTAAGATATACATGTATTATGAAAAGATGTTGAATTCTAGCAAATTGATAAATGTAGAGTTGCATAGTTACATGTATCATAAATAGAACAGTAGCAGAGAAAAACATGGCCTGTATTTCTTGCAGAGGATATCTGTATATGCTAGTGAATACGGGAACAATAACACATTTGTTTCTTCATAACATAGTTGATATTCAACAAACATATCATTAAAGATGATATTTTGTCAATATGAAGTTCAATATTTGATGTCTAATCAAGCATTTCATTAAGTAGCATACGTTACTTTGAGTAACGTTTGTTACCAGCGTTCTACTCAGTGTAATTCTTACACCAGAGGAATTTCGAGATATTTGGAATACGATATACATTCTTTGATATCAGAAGAACAAATTCAGACCAAAACATTCAATCTGCTTAATCAATATTGTATATCAAACATTGCAGTTGTTTTAACATTACTTACCGAAAGAGAAAATTAATCCTAATTCTCAAAGTTTAACACGTATTGACTTTCAAACTCAAATGTTCATAGTAGACGTTCATGTCGTATACCACATCATGCAGACAGAGGGCAAAAATACGCGGAAAATATTTCTATCATTCCCTTTAATTAATTTCTCGGTAACGAATGTTACATCACGAATGTTACATCTTGACACGTTTGTCAAATTTCAGACCAACCAATGACTTCTGCAAAAGAAATGTTTATATTTTCATTCTCTGTACACTACGAGAATTTCATAAAAGGGGTAACATTTGCTCTGCAAATACGTTTTCATAAAACATTTATTGTATCGTATGTTACATTTCTAAAATCGAAATGCAAAATTTTGAGAATAATAATGACTTCTTCTCAATACCACATCCAAACATCGCTTGATGAATATTTTCCCAAAGTTTTGGAATATTTTAGCGCCAAAATAGATCAAAAACATAAAGATAATACGAAATCTTTGTTCATACATTGGGTGTTTAATTGACCCTATGATCACATAATATAATCTGGCGACATGGAGTAATATATACACCACTGCTTAAAATCATACGCAAAAGGTGTTACACTTTTATTGAATGAAAATTTAGGAAATACAAATGATATTAACGCAAAGAAAATTAAAAAACACGCTCTCAGATTTTTATATTTGCTTGTTCAATTTTAAAAATTGAGTCGGCGACAGTCACGTATGTTACAAAATTAGGGTATCTACGCTTCCTACCAAGTTTATAAGTAAAGGGGAAATAAAAAGTATACCATGCCTAGGGAGGCTATGGGTCCATGAATGTATAGCACACAAAATGTATGATTTGATATAGCTTATTTTCTAATAAAGTGCCGGCGACATCGATTGCACGCTTTTATTGACTTTGAGTGAAGAATGAATTGTGCATGTATTCACACTCAAAACCCAAAATGCCTACTAAACAATCGTATTCATAGTACATAGTACTTTGTGCAAAGAAAGAATATTTGTAGAAGGAAAAATATTTTAAAATTCAAATCTAACTAATGCAAGGTGAAGATAACAAACAGTGATAAATCCCACAACTCCTATAAGCTATACAAAATAGATAGTTGGGCAAACACGGACCCCTGGACACACCAGAGGTGGGATCAGGTGCCTAGGAGGAGTAAGCATCTCCTGTTGACCTGTCACACCCGCCGTGAGCCCTATATCCTTATCAGGTAAACGGAATTATCCACAGTCAAAACCAGTGTTCCAAGAACGGCTTAACAATCAGTATGAAACCCGTCAGACAGCATTTGACCCAATGCGAGGTTGTACTGACGAAGTAGATCGTTATAACGACAAAAGAATTTGCAAAATGCTGACTTCAATCGAAACTGTTTAAATCCCTGTACCATCAACTTGCTTGTCAGTAGCTTACCTCGATTTAAAAACGCAGAACAAGCTCTTGCATATCGAATCAGTTGAGATATATAAACACCATATGCAGGTGATAATGGGATATTACTACATAAATATGGGAAGTTGACGATGGAGAAGCTGAAATCATTCCGTTTGTCATACAGTTGAGTTGTCAGTTTACCGTTAATGTCTACTTTCAATAAAATATATAAGTATGAAGCTGAAGTGGACGACTCTGTGGTGTCCTTTATTTCGAGCTCACAGGGTTATATCAAATCAACATATAAATGAAATATATTATTGTTAATAGACAAAACGTCATCGATATATCAAAATGTCGAATTCAAGGCCACAGCAAGAGATTTTTTCTTCTCGCGTAGAAGTTTTTGAATAAATTCTGCTTCATATGAATATAGAAACAGGTCAGCTAACAAAGGAGCACAATTCGTGCCCATGGAAATTCAAACAGACTGTTGCAAGACCTGATCACCAAAGACCTCGAAGATATTGTCAATGAGGAACTCTAGTATATTTTTTATTTCAACATCAGAGTAATTGTGCGTGAAATCCCAGTGGTGTTTAACAAAGTAAGTTTTTGAATGACTGATCTCTAGATATGAATATTTCCGTTTTCCGTTTTTGTTGAAGAAGCAACTGTCTATGATGTCAAAAAGTCTAGTCTTTAATTTATCGTGAGAATGGTCGTGTATAGTGTTGAAAAGTCATAGCTTTTAATGTTATTGATTTGGGGAAAATTCTGCGATATCAAGTTTTCTAAAAGTTCTTTAGAGTTTTTTAAAATCCACATTTGATTAACACCACTTCTGTCATATGTAGTTGCACAGTAAGTTTGAAGTTTCTCCTTCACAGCTGTTAATATTTTCGTGAGGAGCAAAGATAGGGGCTTGGTAGAGCACTTACTGGATCCAGCAATGTATCTTTGTTTGTAAGGGTTTTTTATGTAGTTTAGGAATCCAGTATAGGTACAGTAACTCATATTCATTCGACTCATTGACTGGAATGTTAAATGTGTCTAAATCTGAAGCATGGTTTTGAAGAATTTCATGTTTTGAAAGGGCAGTTGGAGTATAAGTATGATTACTAAAAGTGGATTTAATGCCAAGTTCGTTTAACAATGAGACTTACAAACAAAGACAATGTTTTTCCAGCTTTGTCAGCTGGAACCAAAACACATTCCTCATATAACCTATCTAATTCTTTTATCACTTTAAGTTTACTAATCTAAATAGTTGTATTCACTAAATACAAAGTATTTACAAAAACTCCACCATATCCCCAGGGATATCTCAACGTGTAATTTCCACAAATATTTTGTAAACTTCATGAAATATAAACATTGAATGAAGTATCCTTGCTGAAGTTAAGTGTTACATGTAGATAACAATTCTATAGAACTGAAGGCAAGTCAGTCAAAACATTGATAAGTCTACATATCACTAGCTATGTATTTTAGCAGGTCATCAGATATAGGTCCATCTTGCATGTAAAGTTTGATCATAATGCAAGATGGTACACCTCATTAAATTCTGCAATAAACAGCGATTTTTCAAATCAAAATAATAATACTTGAATAATTGAAGTATTTGCATTTAGATTATTTTCGTTTTGTCAATCATGGATTTATCCTCTTCAACGTACAACTTTTGGAAAAACACCCTCCAGATTTGTGTGCTTATGTCAATATTATTTTGATTACTGTAGATACAGAATCTACAATATAACTTTAATGATAGCCTATGAGTACATATCAGAAGTCCCGAAACCCGAGACTTAGCGGTAATATGAAACTATTTCTAATGGGGGTATTTTACTTGATAAACATAAAGATTGGTATGAATGAAAGTTTAAATTGGGGATACAAACGTGTAAAATAATTTGCATTGATAAGAAATTAATGCATAAACTCGTAAATGGATTGAATTTGTAACCCGCTTATCGTTCTTAATTGTGTGTGCTTGTGACATCACAAAGGCCCATAAATGTAAATAAAGCAATGAGAATGATGTAGCTATACACCGTTTTGTTTAACAAAACATCTCATCCATCAATGAACATGTACAAATCTTTGTTTCTGACAAACTGCGTGATTTCACGGTACCGCCATATCATTTTCAACCACCCAGGAATAATGCATGGGAAACGAATAATGGTTCTTCAACAGAGTATAATCTTGAAGCCTAGGAGCTTACGAACTTATATCCCTAGCCATCAGATAGTGCCGTTTAACGGTTATTTTTAGAATATCAAAAGCCGTATGAACTTGCACAAGTTTTATTTATGAGTAATCGTAATAAAATATGTCTCAAAATTGTAATGGTAAAGTCATTTCCCTTTTCATACACATAACCACAAATATGCTTCATGTAGGTGTAGGGTAGCTTTTAAAACTGGGGAAATTATATAATAATAGATGGCGTTAATTACACTGACGCACCGTTCTTCATAACCAGTTGGTATTTTTAATTTATTTAATAAACAAATTTAGTATATATAGTATATGCAATATAGGTTATACTTTCTGAATGATGCTTCCTTGGGACCTGAGTGTATATTGTTATATTACAGGTATTAAGAAATCATGACATTTTTTTAAATAATCGTTGACTGATAGAGTTTGTAATATAATTGTAGATCAAATTTAAAAATAAAACATTATATCGAGTAGATTTATTCAAAGTACACAATCATTGATGGATATGTTTTTGTTTTGACAATAAGCTTGTCTGCTACTTATTGATGGAATTGCTCATCGTTTGATGTCAGCTTGTAAGCGGTGGACATTCTACATTGATTTGTTTTTGTCTTTGGAAAATCAAACATAATTGGCACAGTGTCCGATATGTGATATTTTCCATCTTTTTGAGATTGATTTTTTGTTGTTGTCTTTTTGCATCTTTTTACATAATCAAGATTATTTGATACATATCAAATAGTCCACAATTAATTAAGATTGGCTAATACAGTTTGTACCGTTTACGAAATAAACCTGGTTCGAACTATCTTGCCTCTTACAATTCCGCCTAACAGGGAACGAGTTAACTTTTCATTCTGCTCAAACCTTAGATTCAACACATTGGGAAAAAAAATTATTTTCTTAATGACAATCCATTGCCATCGAGCTAATTTATAAACATCGTGCAATCGTATACGCAGCCAAACAATCCTTTATCAGTGCAGCAACAGGATTAAGCCAAAAAAAGAAGGGACAGATAGAAGCAATACCGATCGATTGGATTTTGATTTGTTTTGTCCATGGTGAAGATAACGAACTGTGACCTATCTAATTTCTATAAGCAATACAATAAAACATCTCTTCCAACAATGGAATCGTCACCACTGTCGGCGATGGGTTGCTAAACTTTGGCCTGAGTTAGGCGTTTTCTCGGCCACTTAGTGCGGGGAGCCTCAGCCTCAGCGATTTTTATCGTGCCACCTGTGACTCGGACCCGCGGTTTAATTTGACGACCTGTTGCAACTGCGATGGGTGCTGTGGACCTTTCTATCCTGGATCCCCACGGGACTTTAGTCCAAGACTAGGAGGGCAAGGCAGTGAAGCACGGCAACGTTATGGTCACCCCCTCTCTTTTAAATGCAGGAGGTACCCATTCACCCGGTGATGGAGGTTTAATCCCGGGCGAACGCTACTAGCCTTTCTCAAGGTCAACCTGAATAGCATCGTCACCAGTGTCGGCGATGGGTTTCCAAATTTTGGCCCGTGCTCGGCCGCTTTGTGGGGAGCGATTTTTATCGTGCCACCACACACGGACCTTTCTAACCGGGATCTCAACGGGACTGGAGCTCGAGACCAGGACGGCATACCAGCCAGGCAGTGAAGCACGACAACGCTGGTCCTCCCCCTCCCATGAAGGCAGGAGGTACCTATTCAGCCGGCGATAGTCGTCTAATCTCTGACGAAGGCTACCATCCCTTCTCAAGGTCAACATGGTGAGTCGCTGCATTTATTTGATATTCCTTATATTCACTTAGTTCAAATTCTACCGGCTGTTGTAAAGCACTCGCACAGCATAGGGCGATACCATACTCAGACTTAGTTTCTGTATGTATCTTCTGGCAGTCGCCATATGTAAATTCATATCCTGGTCATGTCCTACACCACCTAATATACCTAACATTGCCGGTGCTCTATTATTATGTATCCCAATGGCAAACCTATGGCACAATTTTGATTGTATTTATTTAGCCAAAATGCCATTCATGATTCAAGGTACTTGGTTAACGTAGGTTTCATGACCTTTCATAGGCATGGCTAGCGAGTAGGTGAAGCAAAGGATACCAGATAGTCAGATCATGCTACAAATTTCAAGGCTTGCTTACTCTTAATTCGTCCCATTCTGTAATCAGTTCATTATGTCGCGTTACTTGTATTTATTCAATTACATGTCATGCACAGATGAACCTGGATAACGTTCAGGTATACCTGATTGTGCCATGTCGGCACTGCATAGACCAGGGGCTCGGACCTCAACCTACCACGAGGTTCAATTTGCAATGTGGTCAACCACTACATTATCTCGCTAGGTTTACTTGCTAGGCATTATTGGGCCCAAGTTTCAGGGTAGGCATTGCTATTCACGGCCACAGGGATTCACAGGTTTTTACTACGCACGATCATAATTTTAGGTACCAAGGAACTCACCGGTCAATTTACGCAGAGTTATTAACTTCATGGTACTTATCTATTATTAACATCCCTATGCAATTATGTGGTATTCTTGCTATTTCAGCAATTTGCCTCTTTTTATTTTATGTAGTTTACAGATGATTCCGACAACGTACGTGACGTGGAGCGCTATATGCTATTTCGTACACACGTTTCAGGTTTGTGCTAGAACCAGCATCACAGTGTACGAGTCGCAGTATATTCTCACCTTGTCGCTCTTTGGATATTTAGCAATTTCCATAGCACAGAGATCATAGTTCCATATCATTAGTTGCATTTAATTGCAGTTTTTGTTTCCGATAATTGTCCACAATCTCAATTTAAGTTAGGACTTGCAGATTGTTGATCGGTTCGTTGTTGTTTATTTTCAATGTCAAGCCTAACCAAAAGTTATTGTTTGGTTAACTTTAAGTCAAGCACACTCCATTCCATTTTCATGTAAATAATTGACTGGTTTTGTCTCAGATGTATTCGGCGTTGAATTTTTCTTTCCATAATTCATTCAATAGGCATTTATTGGAGTTTGTAGGGTTCCAGCAGTCGAGAACCCATGTCAGGAAGTGTTATGTTTTGTTATCCAACTTTTTCCGAGGAGGCGTGGCTTTGAGGGTAGAGGCTTAGGGTTGTTAATGGGCTGGGTCATTTTCGTATTTTGGCTCGAGTAATCGGTCTTAATTTTAATTCTTAGCTGAGTTTGGGTTAATTCTCACTGGCTCTGGAACGTTTGACGAATTTATGAGGAATTTCCAGTCGAAAAAGTTTGATCCATTACAGTTTATTGTTTTATCTTAGGAATCGTCGAAAATGGTATTTAGCAATGTGCCATTCTGCTATCATTACCTTAGTTTTTACGGAAGTATTTGTAGTTAGATCTTTTTGACGGAATTCAGACTTCAAAATTATTCTCGAATTTTCTGCTGAAACTCTTCAGAATCAATCGGAATCCTTTAGAGGTATACCAGTTTCAGTTATGGGGCGTAATTTTCCTTCAGTAGGACTGTGAGATGGTTTGCTAAATTGGTGTTTGGAAATCTTGTCCAATTTTTGCTTTCCATCATAGGAGTTATTCAGAGCTGACAAGTCTTATAGTCCGCCTGAACTGCGACCACTTTGTTGTTAATCTTACGTCACCTTTGAGATTACACATTTTGAAATGGTCATTTCAGAATTCAGTCTAATTTTGGTCAGGTTTTAGCCATTCCCTTGAAAAATCCAGGAAATTTAAATAATTTACAACTTTCATAATCACTATCAAAATGTGTCAATTCGGTGATACCAGTGACCTCTTGGTTAAGTCACCATGCATTGCTTGAGAGTACGCAAGGGGGTTCGAAGGGGGTAGCATAGAGATAAACGCTCTCCCATAGTGCCTCCAGGGGGCCTGGGTGACGGACGAGAGTGCACGTCGCCCACCCCGCAGAATTCAGATGACCTTGTTAATTTATTACCTTCGAGGTTACACTTTTTGCAATGATCAACTTCAGAATTCAATCTAATTACTGGTCGGAAATCCTGAAAGTTTTAAATATTCCCACGAAAATTACAGGAAATGCAGGTAATCTTCAAGTTGAAAGCGATTGCCGAAATGTGTCAATTTGGTGATAACTTGGTCTTAGTAACCATTGCTTGAGAGTGCACAGGGGGTTCGGAGAGGGGAGCGTAGAGATAAATGTTCTCCCCTCGCGCCTGCGGGCCCTGGGCGACGACGAGGGTGCATGTCGCCTACCCCACTGTTTAAGTGCCTCCAATTTCAAGTATGCATGAAGAAAAAAGGAAACAAACATACAAATATCAATTTTTGTGGGGGACGTTGTTCCAATGTCTGTGGCGGACTGGGGAGTGCGTTGGGGTAGTTGATCACTAATTCTGCGCCAAAACCGGCTCTCCTCCCACCTACTACTAAAGAAGGGGCAGGTATTTCACGTGTACCCTCCAGGCGACCATTAAACTAGGTCAAGGGTCAGTGGATATTCGTAGAAAATACTAATTTCTTGCATAAGTTGCTAAAGTTTAATTCGTGGGGCTCTCAGCTACTTCATAGCTGGGGCCACATCCACCTCCTACTAAGGGAGGGGATGCTACAGGCTGGTGCATGTTGCGACAACTGTAGGAGGGTCTACAAGCTTGCTCCGCACTTGCTAATTAAACCAGGTAGCACGCAGGAGACCGGTGAGATGCGCAGAGATCTCTACCTCCCTTAGAACGTGGGGACTCGTTCAGGTTCGGGCACCTATGTCCACATAGGGCCCCCTGTGTTGCTCCTACTTTGGTAGTCAAACTGGCACACTGGCCGCCTCCCCAGTTCCCCACAAAAAGTTTGCATGCGACCCTTTCCACCATATATGTAAATTTGCATCCTGTTTCTTATCCAATTAATAAATATTAAACTTGTATCACTCTTGTCATTGCAGCTGCTAAGCAGCCTATGAGGGATTACAGGGCAGCCAGTTAAGCTTTGATACACCTACTGGTCTATTCAGATATTAGGTTAAGGTCAGTATTCAATTCGTGTAGTAGGTCAGATGTCTTGCGGCTGGTTGTGCTGTATATTAAGTTTATTTTAGCACAATGGCTTCTCTAGGTAAATTTAACACACCCTAGGTCAAGTCATGGTCATAAAGCCAATTCTTTTATTAATCAAGATTATTTGATACATATCAAATAGTCCACAATTAATTAAGATTGGCTAATACAGTTTGTACCGTTTACGAAATAAACCTGGTTCGAACTATCTTGCCTCTTACAATTCCGCATAACGGGGAACGAGTTAACTTTTCATTCTGCTCAAACCTTAGATTCAACACATTGGGAAAAATACCCACCCACCCAAACCCATTTTCTTGTATCATTAAATTGATTTGTGTTTACGTGTACTGCTGCTTTGTTCTTTATTTTCCAGATTCCTTTCCATGTCACCATCGATAACTGCCTGCTTTCAGATCGATGCCAGCTGTCTTCAGGATGCCGTCAAACTACTACATGCACTAATTTGGGCAATTTTTCTTTCTTAATTGTCGCATCTTTCTAGGGGGGTTCGGGACTGGGGAGTGCGTTGGGGAAGTTGATCACTAATTCTGCGCCAAAACCGGCTCTCCTCCCACCTACTACTAAAGCAGGGGGCAGGTATTTCACGTGTACCCTCCAGGCGACCATTAAACTAGGTCAAGGGTCAGTGGATATTCATAGAAAATACTCATTTCTTGCATAAGTTGCTAAAGTTTAATTCGTGGGGCTCTCAGCTAGTTCATACCTGGGGCCACATCCACCTCCTACTAAGGGAGGGGATGCTACAGGCTGGTGCATCTCACCGGTCTCCTGCGTGCTACCTGGTTTAATTAGCAAGTGCGAAGCAAGCTTGTAGACCCTCCTACAGTTGTCTCTACATATACTGTATTGGAAAAGCGTTTGATGCCCGATGTCTCGTGTATTTAGAATAATATTTATTCATGCCTAGCGTTTCGTGCAGACCGTTCACAAATCTCTCCCCGCCCAAAAAATGTTTCAATCTTTCCTGACGGGAAGTTTCTTTAAATCCTTTTATCTGTTTTCATACACGTACACATGTATATAAAAGATATAAGTTCATTCAACATCTGTCTTTGGGAAGAGGCCTGGAATATACAAATTGCAAATGTATGTTAACGACACTCAGAACTAATGTACAAAAATTGTGAAACGGACGCGACCATTTCATACTCAGTTTCAAAGAATTTATTAGAGCAATGAATCAATAAAATTTGATTAATCAATATTCCGTGACGATATGATTTTTGTATATTTTTCTTTTATTTCTGAAATTAAAAAAAAAACTTCATTTGTTTTCATTCCAACGTGTTTATAAGTCATTGATCTAATAAGCAAAAATCAAATTTACCGTGTGGTAAATGAGCAATCATTTTAAAATTAATCATTATCATTTCTTTCTCAACATTTTTTTAATATCTAGAATACTGCAATTATATTGAAACTATTTGAACCAAATATTACCGAAAATATCACAGCGTGCAGGCCACACCTACCGTTTCCTGCAGATCGTTCACAAAGCGTGCAAGCCATGCCTACAAAGTGGTCAGCGTTTCGTGCAAAGCGTTCATCGTTCCGTACAGACCGTTCAGCGTTTCGTGCAAACCGTTCACCGTTCCCTGTAGATCGTTTAACGTTTCATGCAAACCGTTCAGCGTTCCGTGCAAGAATCGTTTCGTACCGTTCCGTAAAAGTGGTGTAGTAGTACGCTTCAGGGTCTGTATCATTAGGTCAAATGTTGTCTGACGGGTTTCATACCGATTGTTAAACTGTTCTTGGCATACTGATTTTGACTACGGACAACTCCGTTTATCTTATCACGGCAGGTGTGACGGGTCGATAGGGGATGCTTACTCCTCCTAGGCACCTGATCCCACCTCTGGTGTGTCCAGTTGACGCTCCGTGTTTGCCCATCTTGCGCATTGCTGACTTTAAACGAGACTGGTGAAACCCCATCGACTTGTTTGTCAGTAGCTTGCCTCGATCAAGATATAGGACTCACGGGTGTGACCGGT
Organism: Ostrea edulis; assembly: GCF_947568905.1. Classification (NCBI taxonomy): domain Eukaryota; kingdom Metazoa; phylum Mollusca; class Bivalvia; order Ostreida; family Ostreidae; genus Ostrea; species Ostrea edulis. The sequence continues at coordinate 27,749,031 of NC_079173.1, forward strand.
CGACAGGAGGTGTTCACTCCTCCTTGGTACCTGATCCCGCCGTTTGTGTGTCCAGGGGTCCGTGTTTGCTCAACTATCTATTTTATATTGCTTATAGGAGTTATGAGATTGATCACTGTCCGTTATCTTCACCTTTCATTTAAATACACGTCTTTTGCATGGTACTGTTTTACGCACTACCGATTAAGTTGTATTTGTCAGTAAGGCGGGTAATGTCGTTAACATATCAGCTGAAATGAGTGGTGCAGTGCGTAAATAAAGCAATCTAAAACAAAATCCTTGTACGAGAGTTGACATGATTTCTCTGCACGCATTGCAGCGATGACCAGGTCGTATAAATCAATTTGCTCAATAGATGGGCACACCTTTTCCATAGTAATAATCTGGATGAAATCTAACAGGTATCAAGCTCTTTTTGAAAAAGTGTTATTTATGACGTAATAATGCTACCAATTTATATATGTAAGTTGAGATATTATACTTGGCATATATTTAACTTACTTAAACCACAGGTTTCAAGTCTCGATTGAAGTAAGCATTTCGCAAATTCTATGGTCATTATAACGATTTAATTCATCAATACAAACTATCATTGGATCAAATGCTGTCTGACGTGTTTCATACCGATTGTTAGGCCGTTCATGGCACACTGATTTTGAGTACGGATAACACCGTTTACCTGATCAGGATACAGGGCTCGCGGCGGGTGTGACCGGTCGACAGGGGATGCTTACTCCTCTAGGTACCGGATCCCACCTCTGGTGTGTCCAGGGGTCCATGTTTGCCCATCTCTCTCTTTTGTATTGCTTATATGAGTTATGAGATTGATCACTGTTCGTTACATTCACCTTTCATCAAGCTTTATTCACGACATACTTCAAATTCTAACATATGGATGTGACCGGTCGACATGGGATGCATACTCCTCCTAGGCACATGCTCTCACCTCTGGTGTGTTCAAGGGTCCGTGTTTTGCCCAGCTCTCTATTTTGTATTGCTTATAGGAGTTATGAGATTGATCACTGTTCGTTATCTTCACCTTTCATTAAGCTTTATTCAAGACCCACTTAAAATTGTTGTGCCTTTTTATGTACATAATCGTACCTTGTTTTAGATGACATTCTTAATTCCATGTCATATTATCATATTTCAATGTTCTATTCGCGTTTGTCTTTCTTAATTCTTACATCTATATGTCATCCTCAATTACATCTCAACTTATTGCATTTGTCGCATTATAAATTGTAACTTAGAATTTACAACTTGATATTCTTAATCTAACTGAGATTCAATCTGTAGTTTCTTTTTACTTGCTATTCCCCTTATGCTTCATTGCATTCGTTATTATGTGCATCATCGTTACACTGATCGCGGTAGCTCAGTGGTAAAGCATTCACTTTGTAGCCGGGAGGTCGTGAGTTCGAGTCAAACATTAACAGACGTTAACATAGGTTGTGATTGCTCTTTCATCAAGTGCTCGGCAATTAGAAGAGTTATGGGTCTTTCGGATATGACCTTAAAAACGGAGGTCCAGTGTCGCGGCAAGCGTTGGCACCATAAAGAGACTTCACTGAGCACTACGACCCTAAGTGCTAAGCATAGGTCTAAATTTGTGTTACTTCACCTTTACCTACGGCCATCTCGATATGAGTGAAAAATTCTTGACGGAGTGTAAAACAATCTCTCTCTTTCTCAGCAAAAAATAAGAGGTACTTGTAAGGGATTTTTAATGTCTGTAAAATGATTTCCACATCATTTAAAATCGATTTATAACATTGCATAGCATGTATATTTACATATGTTGTCGGGGAGAGAGTTTAAATTGAAACCCTTAAGAAAACTTAATTTTCCCCAATCGCTAAATTCATTGGCAGGGTTCTTTTCATTGATGCAATCTTACATTTCCATTCTCATTTTACAACTGTCATAATAGAATTAAGGAGGGGGGATACTAGGAGCAAGCCGCCAATAAACGAAAATTTTAAAGACTTTGGCTTTTCGGTCTTGTCAAAAACTAGGCCCACCACACTTTAATTCACAATCGCATACTACGTAATATACCGTGGTATGTTTTTGAGCAGGGTGTCATAGGAGTGAAGGTAACTCTTTCCCAAGACCTCTGCCTAGGGTGATTGGGGGTTTCCCCTATAAAATCAGGTTGTGATAGCTTGCCTGTAGGTCAAGTAGGGGTTTGTCCTGAGCCAAGACGGCCAGCTATATTGATGGAGCAGGCTGGTTTTACAAGCATGGTGGGTGAGCCATGCCCTAGAGTCCTCAACAGTAATGGGGTGGTGCCTTTAGGGAGCATCTATTACATTAACCCTACAAATAGTGACAAAGGGGAACATACTAGTAGTGTTATATATGACCAACCTCAGACCCCCCAGTATGATCCTATCCTAGTTCTCCCGGACCCCATGTCACTAGTATATCACTAAGGATCGGTCAGGTGTTGGTACATCTCAGTTATTAATGTTCCAGACGAATGATGTTCCCGAGCAGGAGGATGTGTTTTGGTCGCTTGCCTGTTAGATTATAAACAGGTCAAGATCGATATGTCCACTGGTTAGGCATATCAATATAGAAGATTGTAGGGCTGGTTGTAAGGACAGTCCCGAGTTTTTAAATCAGAATTAATTATTTGGTCGAAAAAGATCGTGGCAAGTGATCGATAAACTCTTAGGAAGATTCAGTACAACAGGGTCAGAAGTTAAAATTGTATGGCATGAGGTTGTCGAAAGGTGTAGGTGTTCAGAGAAACACTGGTTGGCACAAACACGGGTAACACCAGGCCGGAGGGTACGGAGGCAGGCGTTAGTCATCAAGGTTGTTGGCTGGATGACACCTAGAATAGTGTCGGTTGCCATAGTGGTATGACTTCTCGAGGTAACTTTGGATATTCTCTGAGTTTTGAGGTTGACACAACTGTTGAGGCGCACTGTCCTTCTGGTGTCTGAAGGTCGGGATGACCAGTTCTCCGATGAGGAGGATGAATCTGGGGTGAAAATTCTTTCCAGTGTAATGTTGGAGCATGCGGGAGTTGTGTCTCTGTCCGGCTTGGACAGGGTCGCTGATGGCGAATGGGATAGGTGTATTCTCTCAGACAGAGGCTTACCCTGATAAATTACAAAGTAATGAACAGTATGTGTTTGCTGCTAGTGGCTTTGTAAGTTCCCATTGGTCGTCATTGCAACGAGGTAAGGAAGAAAGTGAGTTATATGGGGGGGGGGGGTAAACTTTGGCGAGGACCTTTCCTTGAAGTGTTCCATCTGCTGACCTGGAAGTTTTAATGCCCTCTAGTGTTGTGTTCCATGTCGTGATGCGTTTGTCTAGGATAATACCTGTCTGTGACGTGTTCGTATGACGAAATTTGTGACCGTGCGTGACTCAGATGTGACTTTAATGTTCGTGGATTTCATGTGATGTGCTGTGTAACCATGACATTCTTTGTTGTGAACTTCATTTTGGACTGTTAAAGTGTTACAATTCTATTGACTAAAGTTTATTATATTGATAATGATAAGTGAAATTCATTCATTGATTTGTAAAATTGTATGTATCTATTGTAAGCTACAGTGCTGCTGGACTAAACTTGAAAAAGTCCTCCTGGGGTGTAGTGATTTAGGGGATGGAATTTTAGGATTTCCGGTTCGGGCTCGGACGACTATGATATCGCACTTGCTTCTCTGTCTCTCTTACCCGCGAACTCTCAAGACGAGCGGACGTGTTTCGTAGAGCGCAGCACTGTGGTTATTGTATACATGTAGAATTTGAAGTTGTCTTGTTTATCATTAAAAATATATGTATGTGTTTATATGAAAAACATTTTTCAGGTGTTCGGCTTATAGAAAATGAAATTTATACATGTTCATTATGAAATTAATTGGATCTGTGTAATGTTTTAAAGGTCAACTGAAACGAAATATAACTTTTTCCATATTAAGTATGTATTTGCTTCATTTAGATCGTATAAAATGATTGTGCGGGTTTGTTCGGTTCATTTTGGTCATATATCCGCGATACGCGCGGATAAAGATAGCGCACCTGTGTCAGAGCAGAAAATATTGCGGGAGTTATGCCCCTTTACACGAACCCGCCATATTGAAACTAAAGACGCTAATCAGCAGGTGACGTCCGGTAAACAACGAGTAAATATGGTGTTTTGTGCGGTTCCTGACTGTAAGGTTTAATATAGACAGAGTAACAATGTTTAGTTTCCCTACACACACAAAAAATTGCGGAATTTGGGTGGGGAAATTAAAAACAATGGATTAATTATTGGCCGTCGAAGCACTCTATTGAGGACTGTTAGGCCTACATAATAAGCCGTCCATCAGCTGTCCATGGCATGGTCTTTGCATGGAACACTCAAGAATGCAATGAAAGAAAAAGCCAATCCCAATTCTCTTTGATTACAAACCGCTACACGTAGCTACAAAGACCTGAAAGGGCCGAAAACGGAAAACAGATTTGGACTTTCCCCTTCATAAACAAAACTTCCAGAGCTGTGGAGAAAAGAACGTAAGTTTTGATGTAAATGATATTGGCTTTTTTATTGACATTGATATAGTATGACACGATTTATTTGTTCTCTATACGAATATCCTCTACCCCCACCCGTCACACAATTATTTCATACTGAAGCTTATTTTTATTACCCCCCCCCCCCCTTCATGCAGTCACACAAGTCATTCATAACTGAAGTTTACTTTCATTCATTTGTTTATATTAGTTTATATGAGTTAGAAGTTGATGACAATGTCCGAATCATTCTTCCCCCACCACCCAATTCCAAGACAATCAACAAAAACAACCAATTCCATTCAATGTCATATGATCCTGCCATTCAAAATGATTAAATCATGAATGGGACAAACACTTATGAAATGACTACACAAACCACATATGGAATAATGGCAAGATTTGTACTAGAGCCACAAAATGACATGAATTGTATTATCAAATTTGTTTTCAAAAATATTACACATTGGTGTAAATTTAATGGATACTTTGAATGTTCAATTGTTCATGTAACATACATATACATACATATGTATACAAGTTAGGTGAAGGATATCAAGTAAATATCTATGAATATTATTCTAGATTGAAGTGAACTTTTGCAAATGTGTAAATTAGAATCATAGCCAATATGCATGTTAAGTAACTTTGTATAAAATCTGAATATTTTTTCACTTGTGTTCTACACTCATGCCCTTTAGATTTTTTACACTTTGTCCATGATGTTACTCTCGATACTGTTACTAAATTTGAATACAAACTCAATACAGTGTCAAACATGAAAAAATTGTAAATTTTTCTAAAATTCATTATTTTTATGCCATAAAGGTAAATGATTTTAAAACAAGTAAATATAGGACACATATTTGTACTGAGTTTTCTCTGAAGTACAATAATTAATATAAAATCCAGAAATAGGTATAGAAAAATCTACACAAGTAGTAGTACAATAAAAATATCACTAGTCGAGTATACTTAATCAGCTTTATGATATACATGCAACATAACTAAGTACACATGATCCACATTTGATTAATTAAATGCAGAGCATATATTTATTTATCCATGCTGATACTATGCAAATTTCGCAAGTTACAGACCCCCCCTCCCCCCAAAAGAAGCAATTTTACAATTTACTAAATAGATAAATTGTGAAATTGATAAATGAATATTTCTTACAACCATAGTTTTGATAATATTCTTATAATTATGAGATGGAAAATTAAACTTGTATCATTAAATAAATCCAGTTGTTGGAAAAAGAAACGGAATACATGTACAAATTTTACATGTAGGTCAATTTTGACCATTGACATACTTATTTTCATTTTTATCTACTAATTTGCATTAAATTTTTTGAAATACTTGAATAAATTAGCAATTTCAATCTAGAAAATATTAAAGAACATTGGTATTTAATAGTATCTAGACATTTATTTTACAATGCTTCATTAATATGAAAATTAATTTTCTGCGACATTTGATTTTTTTTGTTTTTCTTCACCTCAAATATGTACATTTTTTAAATTGACCCACATAATTAGTATGTATGTGAGTGGATATTCATAATACTAGACAATAAGTACATGTTTATTGAATTGTAACGTTTTGTTATATTTCAGATTAAGCCTTTGAATTGATGCAGGAAGTGATCAGTTTGGCTCCTACAGAAACTCCAGGAAGTTAATATAATGGATGTTGTTGGTAATTCTCCTGCCCCGATCACAAATTCCTACCAACATGTGTCAAACTCAGGTGACTGGGACCTGTAGACCTTTTGGATTTAACCCAAATTACATATATGTAAATTGGTGATATATATTATGTACAATATAAAAACTGAACATCAAACTATGTTTACTTGTTTATATTTATTTATATCACTTATGAAAAATGCATTAAGAATTTATCACACATTTAAATTAATACCAAAGGGTATTTAAATCCACAGTACTGTTGTGATGGAATGATTTCTTATCATAGTCACAACGCAGGATAGAAGAACTTTCCAATTGTTTTTCCCAAGCTACTACCAGATCTCCAATATGCATGATGTCTATAAAATCTGTTTAAAAAATTATGAAGAATTTTAAAATTTCAAATATAATTGATGACTTTCATCTAACCAAAAAAAAAAAAAAAAAATTGGGGGGGGGGATGGGGTTACTTTAAATATGAATGATTTTTCAGGAATTAATTTCTGATTTAAAATTGATATAAAATGTACACATGGTTAGACAGTAAAATGGGTAAAGATAAAACATAAGAAATTGATTGAGGCACATTTTATGTTTATTTGAAAGGAAGTGCATAAAAGGGTCAACAATTCAGTGGGTTTAGATATTGAAATAGGAGAGGTTCATTATGACTATGGCTCATAGTGAATCAGGAGACCGAGTGCCTGCCCCATTGACCATTGACATACTTATTTTCATTTTTATCTACTAATTTGCATTAAATTATTTGAAATACTTAAATAAATTAGCAATTTCAATCTAGAAAATATTAAAGAACATTGGTATTTAATAGTATCTAGACATTTATTTTACAATGCTTCATTAATGACTATGACTATGGCCGTGTCATAGTGAATCAGGAGACCGAGTGCCCCCCCCCCCCCCCCCCCCCCCAATATTAACTTTGAGTAATCATAACAAAATACATACTTGTGAATCAATTCCCCCTCCTCCAAGGGACCAATATTTTGTATGCATTCATAATAAGCTGTTCCTATAACCAATTTGTTGAGACAGTTTGCCACAACAAAACCTTCGTGATCTGTGATGCAGGACACGCCCACCTCTTCAATCCTATGCACTGCAACATTTGGACTCCCTTCTTGAGGGCATTGCGATGACATTACTAGCCTATATGATCACCTGTTAGAATAATAGAAAACTAGTCTTAGAAATACATGCTGATGCACTTCTGAGCTTTGAGTAATCGTTTCGTTTTCATTAAAAGTCTCATATAAATAATTAGCCTAAATTAACAAACCATTGCATATCGACCTCGCATATCAGATGGTGAACAGGTGAAGGGCATTCGTCCGATTGATCCTCGCTGTTTTCTGAATAACTATCGTTTTCCACTAGTGGGGATGCGTCTCGCTGTACAACTGGTTCGTATTGGCAGGGCTGCACATTAACACTTAGCGATATATCTATTTCAGGAATACAATCTTCCGAATGATTTTCATATCGTGCCGCCATATTGAAATATCAGGTTCGCCTAAAGGGCAGATAACTCATACAATAAAATTTACCGGGTTGAAATTAACGATGTCGTATCTACCTGGATGATCGAAACAAAAATTATTCTTATGTGAAAACATTTAAGGAATGGTATTTTCTTACGGAATTTATTTGAAAAACGAACTTTGAAAATCGTTTCAGTTGACCTTTAATGTGCGGTTTTAAACATAGTCCAGAGAGGAGTTTGGGGATAATCATATTTAAAAAAAAAAATTCAGATGAATGTATCAGCTTAGAATTTTTCTGTTTTGGAATTGGGACATTTCTCCTCAAAATGGACATTGTAGTGAAACTCGGTGTCTGAATTACGATAGGGGCCAATTGCCAGTAGACCAGCTCTTTTTTTTACCGGAAGCGAGAACCCTGAATCTTTCTCTTAAGCCCGGGATTGGAAGAGGCAGCGTGTCGACTCCCCAGAGAATTTTGTCAATATCTGGCGTTTATTGTGTGTTTTCCAATCTATATTCGTTATTGTGTAAGTGACCGGGTTTTTAGTGTTGTTTCTCGTCCAGAGGTTCACTTTATAATGAAGCATACTGAAATTAACAACAAAAGCGGAACTACAAAATGAATTTCTATTAAATTAGGAAAGTAAACGAGACTTACCTTGATAAAGGCGAAGCTTGATTCTACATATTGGCGCTGTAGGGTGAATTGTACTACGCAGCCGCCAAATCATTGCTTCACCGCTAAAACATGTTTGTGCTAGGTAAATAAGACTTTACACCTATACATTATGCCATTTACATTTTGCAAGCACTAATATGAATTACAGAAACCTCCCTGCGGGGTTGGAGGGAGTCAACGAATTTCTACATTGCCTTGTATTTACTCCAATAATTGAAATCAAACTTTTACCAATGTAAGTTTCGTTTAATTTCCTTTTTTTTTAAAATGTCACTTCTGGGATAATGTGAAGATTTTATTCATGATACAATAACCTTTTTTTCAAATCGTAATGAGGTTCTTTATTCACAACTTCAGAACTACACATTAATACTTGTCATTATAGACAACCGGTTTATCATAATACATTCCAAAAACGTCAATATTTGACCAACTCACTTTACTCAAAAAGTCATCAACAGGAACCAAGTTTCTTTATGCTTTAGATACAGATGCAGATCCGCCACTATGAACCTTAAAAATGGCAGCCTCAAATCCTGCCGCTCACATCACTGTTCGAATCCAACGTGCAATAGTGTCACGTGAAACTTCTTTATGAGGCCCATGAATCACATATTTCTAGAAATGTCAAAACTGTCAATAATTCATATCCGAATATTTGATTACAGTATTCGAATATATTCGAACGTTCAGTAACAATTGGTCATGTTCAAAATAAATATTAAGTCCTGATATATGCATCACCCTGTCCACACGTTTTGCACCGGTATGAAAGGATTGATTGATTGATTGATTGAATATTGTTTAACTCGATAATATTTCAGTCATATGCAGGCGTCACCACTGCCGGTGAAGGGTTGCAAAATTTAGGCCTATGCTCGGCGCTTATGGCCATTGAGCACGGAGCGATCTTTATCGTGCCACACCTGCTGTGACACGGGACCTCAGTTTTTGCGGTCTCATCCGAAGGACCGCCCCATTTAGCCACCTCTTACGACAAGCAAGGGGTACTGAGGACATATTCTAACCCGGATCCTCACGGGATTGGTATGGAAGGTGAAGATGACGAACAGTGATCCAATTATGTGAAAGTTAAACCTCTACAGTTTGTTTGTTTTTGTTTGTTTCGATGTTTTCTGCCACAGTCAACAATTTTTCAGTTATATGGTGGAGCCCAGTTTTTATCGGTGGAAGAGAGAATCAAGATACAATGTACCTGGGAAGAGACCACCGACCTTCCGAAAGTAAACTGGGAAACTTTCTCACTTACCGGCGCGAGCGGGATTGGAACCCGCGCCAACAGAGGTGAGAGGCCGTGTGGTTTTGAGCGCAATGCTCTAACCACTCGGCCACGCAGGCCCCTTTCTAGACTTTGTAAGGGAGACACTGTGCAATATATATTCAAAACTTTATATCGAAATATTAGCTGTTAAAAATTCCAGATAAAGCATAAAAGGGGAAGTTTAATTGAAGCTCCAATTGAAGAATCGGTCGTCTAACAAGCAGCAAGAAAGATAACTCCTACAGACGTATCCCCTGTCAATGAAGCGTTAATAATAGCGTTGGACACAGCGTATTCAAAGATTAAACAAATACAATTATAGGCCTTGACCATTTTCTCTTGTTAATTAGTTTTCCAATAATGGTTACAATTATTAGACTACAAATGACAAATACAACGAACACTAAACTGAATTTCCTCTTGCAAAACCGCCAAACATTTAACTTCCGAGGCATGACTGTTCTTATGAAACAGCGAACTCAACATGAAAAGGTTCAGTCTATTTAGAACGTAATGGACAATACTCATGAAACAAGTCGGCGGATCCACATAATTAGCAAGTAATTATAAGAGACAACTCCGGCACTTTTTTACCATAAACTTTTCCAGAGTTACCTTTCTTTTGGATAATACATTGTTAATAAGAAAACGATATCACACGGTTGTACATGTATAACCGAATATTCGAATCTTTAATTTTCATATTCGAATATCAACTCATCGGATGAATATTCGAATACAATCTAATTAAAATTAGCAGTTTTGAATCCGCTACCGCTTCTCAAACACATCTGGAGCTATTAATACAACATAATTGTTTCGAATGAACCGTAATCGCACCAATGCTTTCTTAGACGATGCGCTGATTGATTGATCGAAAGGTCGTGCTGACGGAACCCTCTGTAAGACGTTGTTAGATATTTGAGAATCAAACCAGCTAATTCTAATTAGATTGATTAGAATATTTGTTGACATCCCTACTTATTTCTTATTCTCGAATCCCGCTCGCGCCGGTAAGTGAGAAAGTTTACCAGTTTACTTTCAGAAGGTCGGTGGTCTCTTCCCAGGTACATTGTATCTTGGTTCTCTCAACCCAGATACAATTACCTGGAAAGACCTACCTTCTGAAAGTAAACTGGTAAACTTTCTCACTTACCGGCGCGAGCGGGATTCGAGAATAAGAAAAAAGTAGGGATGTCAACGAATATTCTAATCAATTTAATTAGAATAAAAACTGGGCGTCACCAGATAACTGAAAAAAATTGTAGGGAAAAGAGTACCAATTCAATTAAACACAGGGAATATACACACCGTACCTTTAGGGGTTTTCATAGAAAGATATACTTTTGATAAAGAGAAAAACAATTGTTCTATGACCTCCGCAGCACCGACTGGGCCACAACAGATTAATTGATATTGTATAGGTTCAACTCTTACTAAACAATATGCGGTTTAAATTCTATAGAAAACAAATAATTTCTTTCATGAAACGACAAATTATGGTATCAATTCGCGAATTTTTCACAACATGATAATTTTCGGGCACATTGTTTTCCTATTCGGCCTACAATCTACTTGTCAGCAGATGTACATCTCATTTCTACTAAATGCAGGATCATTTGGGTCATAATCTTCAACCTGCAACAGGAGATTCGGGGCATCTTCTTCATATGACGATATCAGGTCGTTTTCGGAAACACGCGTTGCCCCTGTACGTTTTCAGAAAACCCAGCAATCTGGATCACGGAACAAAATTACATATACAGCTTTATATATTTACATGACCCAAACCAGGTTATACTCGTATTAACTTGCCCCAGAATTAAAGTCATTCCTGATAATTTAATGCAGGAGACAAAGATACTAAAGATACTAACCTTCGTTAATCAAACGAAAAATACAAGTCAACTGAGCCGCGCAATGATTCACTTGGCAACAACAACGAAGCGTCTACATGTAGCTATAGAAGGTGACCATCTTAACTCGTTATCAATTTGTCTTAGTTCAACAGAGCCTAGCCTATTTATTAAATTATTTATCGAAGGTGAAGTTTGTCATGACAGAAAATATGTGTAGACTATGCATGCAATGCGTATTTCGCTGCCTTCAGAGATCAACTTTGAAGTCGCTCATCTTCGACAGATTGCGAAAATACGGGAAATTGCATTGTTGAGGCCTCGATCTACTCAAAGTAAGTCTTCAAATATCAGAAAATGCAATAATTTGCGGCTTTTAACTCTGTGAAAATTTCTACTACATGAAAACTTACCCTTGCATGCAAAGTTGTCACTAATAGTAAATCCAACACAAGAAATATGTAAGCAAGTGACAAATCGTGATTCACATGTCAATGTGAGTGACGTCATGTGGTAAAATGTGACGTATGATTTTTTGTTTGCTTTGTTGAAAGGCGGATCAGCAATGAAACACACACCCACCTTTCGCCAATGAGAAATGTATTTGAAAATGAACAGGACAATTTTTACTTGGTAAATCATTAATTCGAGTATACTATCTTTGTATTAATCTATTTTAAAATAATCCGATCATCATACAGAGAAAGATGATTTACAACAGTGATAAGCGTACAAGTAGATGTAATTGACAACGAGAAAACAGTATGTGTATCAAACCGAAGTATCTTATTGTACACGTTGACTTTCTATTCCATAGAAGGCTGAAAACAGTGCTGTGATGTAAATTTAGAGAGAGAAAAAAAAATTGTTCCGGCTTCTGGTTGTCAAGGGTGTGTGTCCCCATACCAAACCAGGTTATACAAAAATAACCTGCGTTCCTCAATTGTAATTTCAGAGACAAAGATACAATAAGAATTAAATCAAATATACAGTATATATATATATATATATATATATATATATATATATATATATATATATATATATATTGTAGAAAAATAATTACTATTCCGAACAACTAGTACACAATCTTTAGATCTATATTTGAAGTACATGTATATTTATACTTTTCTTAATTTTATTTTCTTCAATTTAATCTACCGATGTAATAATATCCACAGTCCTGTGTTTTTATGATACACATATTGTACATACAGGCCTAGTTATACGATACTTTGTATCTCAGATGTTATGTTTTTTTTAAAAAGTAGAGAATATAGGCCTGATTATTTTATACATAATAATGCATATATTCATTTTGTGTATTAAAAAGCATTTTTACCAATAGAGGCCAATACAAAAAATAGCGACATTTGCTTGAAATTGGGAAATATGTTTTATGCAAAGAGATAGGGAGAAAATTAATCCATAGTATAATTGGGCTCCTTCTGACTTTCAATTTTGTCAAAACTTACCTCATTAAAATAAATAGAGGCTAAGAAATTAGGTTTACTTAACAATTTTGAAGTAAAAATTATAATCTGTGGGCCTGTGATGAAAATTTATGATTGATTAGGCTACTCTACTTGATTTGTTTTCATTGTTTGGGAATTTCAAAACAAATATTGGAAATATATCTGCTCTTTTGCATTGAGAATGGGGCCTTATTTCAGCCCCCTACATACCCTAAAAAGTTCCTGCAGTGATCAATCTCATAACTCCTATAAGCAATACAAAATCGATAGTTGGACAAACACGAACCCCTGGATATACCAGAGGTGGGATCAGGTGTCTAGGAGGAGTAAGCGCCCCCTGTCGACCGGATGTCACGAAATGATTTGTAGACGTTAGATCTCGAGAACATGAATTCGCGAGTGATCTCTTGATCAAGCGTTCTTACATGAATATTAACAATATAAAAATAAAAACGAATATTTTCATTTTGCGAGGTATGCTTCTCCAAAGATTACGCGAAAATAAATTCGCGTAACACATAATTAGAAATGTATAGTATATTTTGGGATTATGTAACCTTTCCGGGGTTTTCAGCTCCGTGTGGCCCTCAACTGAAGGTGATATTATAACTCTTGATATATAACTACATAAACTTAAATTTCTGTGTGATTTTTTTTCATAAATCGACAGCTGAATTTCAAATACCCACCTTTCATGTGATAACGTATAAGCTCAAAGACCTTTAATATTGATACAATCTCCAAATGCTATAATGAGAAAGAATATGAAAGAATCATACATATACTATTACAGTTCTATTCCCTGGTTTTGAGTAGATGTTTTATACTCGTGTTCATTCATGAAAGGAAAGGCGAGTCGAATCATAACAATATCTTTGGTAACCCTACACTTAATAGGAGACAATACATGCTAATTAGGATATAATAAAACAACATTAATCTGGATGAAAGTGAATATCAGTTCAATCAATGAAACAATTCGTTTCTTCTTTTACTTTTGTCTCGAAATGATACAGCACACAGATATGTCGTTGATTCAGAGGCGACATGATATCATTGATTTTAGTAATAAAGATCATGAAGAATATTTGAAATAAGGTATTCAATTTGAGTTTTATTGGACATTTGATAACTTATAACTTTGAACATATTGTTTGCTCTGCTACATTTAATAGATAGATAATCAGTCGCCCTTTGATCATATTCGACAAACAGGTTTTTATCATCCCTCTTTATTAATAAGCATTGGATCACATTACGATGGTTTTATATATAAACCCGCTTGAACTCCTTGAGGAAAACTCTTAACTATATTCATCCTGTCGCAATTTCTTTTGTTCGTTTACAAATTTTGGAAAATGAACACAGCGCCCTTTATTATTGCTCTTACATTCTGCTCTGTGCAGTATGTGTTGTGTAAATTGGATCCGGAATAATTTCCCGCAATTTTTCAGACACCTGAAAAAGTACATTGTCCGGAGAGATATCAGTGTCAGGGAAGATCCCACTCTACCAGGTTGGACAACTGTCAGTGTGATGCTGATTGCTTGATATACGAAGATTGTTGTCACGACTTCAGAAACAACCACACAGTGGAAAACAAGACGATTCCCAGATTTACATGTGAGTTTAGAGGTGATATTGACTTAGAAAATTTCATTTACATTGTGAATTCATGTCCATCTGGCACTGATTCATATCTTAAAGAGAAATGTGAAGCCGAGAGCGAAGTGTTCGACCATCCGTCCAGTGGTCCGAGTTCGGGATATTTGTATAAAAACATGTATTGCGCTTTATGTAATTTTGATGATTACGTCATGTGGAATCCAGGAATTCAGTGTTTTTGGAAAGATTCACTTCCGGCGAATTTGTCAGTATCCTCCTTACAGAATGATACCGATTGTTACGTCACATACTCGCCTCCAGAAGAAAACCTGAAACAGCGGACTTGTTTTCCAATCAGTTCTAATGAGACTGAATGTCAGAACAAAACTTTGATGACGTTATGTAAATTCGGAGATTACGTGCCTCTATTTGGACTGAAGATTGTCTTTCGAAACATCTACTGTGCAAAATGTCAAAGTTATCTAGAATCAACCCTAGAATGTACAATGAAGTCTACAAAGTTAATTCCTGCTTTAGTAAAGAATCGCCATTACAAATATAGTTACAGAATTCTATTTGATTTAAATTTGAAAAAGGAGATGAGAGAGATGCAGTTCAAAGGTGCATTGGTGGAGTCATCTACGAATTCACTGTCTAATGTCTGTAGCACAGACCATCTGCTGGACCCACTCACAGGACAATGTTATAAGATACTGTGCAAACCTCCGATTGTTTATCAAAATGGTAAATGTTTATTGAAAGAGCGGTTTACTACCGACCTAAACAACACATCGTCATGTATTTCTCGAATTTTTCGCCAAAATGAGTTCGAATTAATCAATTCCACCACAATTTTTGTGTTCGCCCTCAACAGAACGATGCATGATTTTACGCTCTCGGAAAATGAAAGCGATGCATACGTTTGTATAAACGCAACGGAAACTGATCAAATGACTTACACAAGACTTGCGATCTATTTTTCCAAAGAAGAGAGTCTGCTGTCTTTCGTTGGTGGAAGTTTGTCATTGACGTGTCTGCTAGTGTGTTTGACTGTTTACGTTTGTTTCCCTAAGCTGCACAATGTTCCTGGCAAAAACCTTATATGCTTGATGGCATCCTTGTTCGTTGCGCAATTATTACATTTAATAGCGCCATTTATTTTCGAGATGAAAAACCAAACTTTATGCAAGGCTCTATCAGTTGTAACGCATTTTGCCTTCCTAGCTGCTTTCTTCTGGATGAATGTGATGTCTTTCGACGTATGTTTTACATTTTCAACGGGTTTTACTAATTCGGGTGAAAGGAATAGTTCTTCAAAACGTGTGCGATTTTATTCGCTCTATGCTTGATTGGGTGCTGTTATCATAGTTGGGTCTGCAGCCTCAGTTGAATATACTTCAGATTCAAGTTTTAAACCTGGATATGGTGAGGGAGTCTGTTGGATTTCAAATAGCAGAGGTTTAATTGTCTTCTTTTTGGTCCCCGTCGCAATTCTTTTGTGTTCAAATTTTGTTTTCTTCATTATGTCTGTCATAAGTATACACGTGTCATCCAAGAAAACTTCCCGGATTCTGAAGAGAAAGAACACTTGCAAATTACTAATTTACATAACACTGTCGGTTGTGATGGGATTAACCTGGTGTTTTGGTTTCTCAGCAGCGGCAACCAATAATCAGGCGTTGTGGTATTTGTTCATTATCTTCAATACTTTACAAGGATTCTTCATAGCCACTTTCTTTGTATGTACGAAAAAGGTCCTCCAAGTCGTCCGAGATGGCGCTTGTTTTACTTGTAGAAAATCTTTAACTTCAAAGCTCAAGAGTGAGGAAAAGAAGAGTGCTTCTAGGAAAGTCGAAGCCTGATATAAGTGTAGAACATGAACTTTGTAGGAGTAGTCTGTACAGTTTCTGGGTTTTTTCTTTTCGCGATTATTTTTGTGCAGCTTCCTTCTTTTTTTTTTACTTTGGATTTTACACAATTCCAATTTTTTATATTTTTATTTTCATCATCAACGTCCCTGGTCCCACATGTATCATGTGTATATATAATCATTGAGGATGTTATCTTTTCTCTCTCTCTCTCTCTCTCTCTCTCTCTCTCTCTCTCTCTCTCTCTCTTTCGGTGGCTCAGTGGTAGAGCATTCGTTTTGTAACCAGGAGGTTATGATTTTGACCACAACCTCGTTAACATACATATAGGTAGTGATTGCTCCTTTGCCAAACGATCGGCCTTTTGAAGTGACAGTCACGGGTTTTTCGGATATGACCTTAAAAACAGAGGTCCCGTGTCGCGACGAGCGTTGGCACGTTAAAGAACACTCAATGCTGAGCGCTAAGCATGGGTCTAAATTTGTGATACTTCACTTAAAGCTGGTGACGTCTCAAAATGAATAAGAAAATCTCGACGGGACGTAAAGCAATCTCTCTCTCTCTCTCTCTCTCTCTCTCTCTCTCTCTCTCTCTCTCTCTCTCTCTCTCTTAAAGTACTTGTAAGGGATGTGTTAACATCTGGAAATTTATTTCCAGATCATTTAAATTGAATTATAGCATTGCATACCATGTATATTTACATATTGATTAATTTAATGTCACAATCGAGAATATTTTACTCATATAGAGACGTGACGATTGCCGGTGAAGGACTGTATTTGGACTTATGCTCGGAGCTTACGACGTTTGAGCATTGGGGGATTCTTATAGTGCCACACCTACTGTGACGCGGGGCCTTGACTCTCTTATCCGACAAACCGCCCTATTTAAGCACCTCTTACGACAAACAAGGGCTAATGAGAATTTATTCTAACATGGATCCCCACGCGACTATATTTAAATGTGTTGTTGGGGGGATCAACTGAAACCTTTAAGAATTTAACTCTAAATTGGTTTGGGGTGTCGGAGTTATTTTCATCGATGCAATATTACATTTTCATTCTCATTTTATCACTGTCATAATAAAAAAGATAAAGGGTGGGGGTACTGGGGATAAGCGGCCGTTATGCCTATACACCGTGGATAAGCAAAATTTTAAAGACTTATTCTTTTCAGTTTTGCTAAAACGTCGCCGCACCGTATTCTAATTCACAATCGCATGCTACTTAATGTACCTTGATGTATTACTAATCTGAGAGAGACAGAATATTGATCCGCCTCATGTAGTTATAGCCTCTGAGAAAATAGACGATGATCTCCACATCCTTACTAAGAAAAGCTTGCTTTTGGACACACCCCGTTTTCAGAAACGCAATTTAGGACTATTTAAAGGTTGACATTACCTACTTAGTCGGACGAATTTACTCTAAAATATACGCCTTTTTGAAAAGCGGATCCCGGAAGTCGTCCAACTGTTAGTTTAGTTTCGTATCCGGGAAGCAGTTGTTGTAGCGAATGCAATGCCCTCTGGTGATGACACAAAATGACGAATACAATTGCAGTGACATTGGGTGTCTAAATTACGATAGGGGCGGATTGCCAGGGTGTCACTCCCTTTTTACCATAAGCAGAAACCTTGAACCGCTCTCTTAGGTCGGGGATTTGAAGGGACAAGTGAATTTTGTCAGTATTTGTTGTTTACTTTGTGTTTTCAATATATAGTAGTTATTCTTTGATAATTGATCGGGCGTTTAGTATTGTTCTTCGGTCAGAGGATCACTTTATTGGCGTCGCCGGTAAGGATTGTTTTTCGAATCATAGCAGCGCCCCGTGGCCACACGGGGGAGCCATTTTGAAATGAAACAATTTCTTGGTTTATTTTGTTAGTTTCAACAGTAATGAGGTGGTACCTTGGGAAACATTTCTTACATCAGCCCTACGAATAGTGACAAAGGGGAACATACTAGTAGTGGTATATATGACCAATCTCAGACCCCCAGCAAGTGCCTATCCTCACATGCGGAAGTTCTTCCCTATGACACTAGTACATATCTCAGGATCGGTCAGATTTTGATGCATCGCCAGTTGAAAGGGTTCTAGGCAAGTGATGTGCCCGAAGGGTATATGAGGAATGCAGGAAAGGGGACTGTGTTTTGGTCGCTCACCATTCAGACAGGTCAGGTCAAGGTCGAGATCTCCACTGGTTAGGCATGTCAATACAGAAGTATGTAGGACTGATGATAAGGACAGTTTCGAGATATTTAGCCAGTATGTGTTGGTTGGCTCGTCTCCAAGAGCCGGGACCAGTGCTACGTAAGACCTTAGGGAGCTCCAGTACAGGGTCAGAAAATGACAGTGGAGTTTTGTTGTCGACAGTTGTAGGTGTTCAGAGAACCACTGACTGGCACAAACACGGGTGCTACCAGGTCAGAGGGTACTGAGGCAGGTGTTAGTCACCATGATGGTTTGTTGGATGTCACCTCGGATAGTGTCGGTTGCCATAGCGATATGACTTCTCGGGGTAACTGTGGATATTCTCTGGGTTTTGAGGTTGACATAACTGTTGAGGCATACTATCCTTCCACAGTGTCTTAAGGTCGGGATGACCAGTTCTCGGATACAGAGGTTGAATCTGTGGTGAAAATGCTTTCTAGTATAGTGTAAGGTAGTTTGGGTTGTTCCAGGCCTGGATCTATGTATGCACTATTGTTTTTTGGGTTGAGGTCTGTGTAGATTTCCCATGTGAGAGTAAAAGTATGCGGGGCTCAATGGTAGTGCTAGAGACTGTTGCCAAGTAGCACAGTCTAATCATTACAGATGCACCAGCCCTGGTTGAAGCACTAGCAAATCAGTTCTTTGGGAGTCTGTCCCCATGGTACCTGAAGAATGCACCACCGTGTGCTTGTCCGATAGTTGTTGTGTTGTGTCTTGGTCTACTGGGAATGACCATACGCGGGGGTTGTGTCTCCATCTGGCTTGGGCAGGGTCGCTGATGGGTGGTGGAATGGGAGTGTTCTCTCTCAAACTGTGAGGCTTTCTCCTGATAAACTTCAAAATAATAAACCAGATGGGTTTGTTGCTGTTGACTTCGAGAGTTTCCATGTTGTAGGGTGATTGCTGTGTAGCTTAGGGTCGCGAGCTACGGGGAACAATAGGCTGGTCTGTATTAACCACGCCGTTGTTGGGCGGGGACTTTTCCTTGAAGTGTTCCATCTGCTGACCTGGAAGTTGTGATGTCGTCTGTTGTGGTGTCCCGTATCCTCATTATATCTACGATGGTATCTGTTTTGTGAGGTGTTCGTGTGACGAAGTTCGTGACCATATGTGACTCTGTGATGTGACTTTCCTGTTCGTGGATTTCGTGTGATGTGGTGTTTGATCGTGACATTTTGTGTTGTGAACTTCTTTTTGGACTGTTAAAGTGTTATGATGGTATTGACTAAAGTTATATTATATACTATTATATTGTAAATTATTGATGAATCATTGGGGAAAAATTCCTTTGTTTATTTGTACGATTTTATGTCTCGTTTAAATTCAGCATTTCGCAATTTCTATGATCGTTATAACGATCTAATTTGCCATTACAACCTATCATTGCGTCAAATGCTGTCGGACGTGTTTCATACCGATAATTAGATAGGTCTTGGTTTACTAACTTTCTCTACCGATAACTTCGTTTAACTGATCAAGATATTGGGAACATAGTGGGGGTGACCGGTCGACAGGAGATGTTTACTCCTCCTAGACACCTGATCCTACCTCTGGAAAAGCCAGGGCTCCGTGTTTGCCAAACTCTCTACTTTGTATTCCTTGTGGAAGTTATAAGATTCATCACTGTTTGTTATCTTTGCCTTTCATGTATCTATTGTAAGCTACAGTGCTGTAGAATAAACTTGGGACATTCCTCCTCAAAATGGGGGATGTAGTGATTGGGGAGGGATGTTAAGATTTCTAATTGGGCTCGGAGTTCTATGATATTGCATGTGCTACGTTGTCTCTCTAACAACGAGCGGGCGTGTTTCGTAGAGCGCAGCACTGTGGTTATTGTATACGTGTAGAAATCAAAGTTGTTCTGTTTATCAGTTAATATATATGTGTTTGTAAGAAAAGTGTTTTTTAGGTGTTTCTTTATAGAAAATCAGGTAGAGGAAATTAATTCTGTGTGACCGTATTTTGAAGTAGTAAAAGCTAGAAAATTTATGCATATTTCCATTTTAGTGTTAATTTGATCTGTGTATTGCTTTAATGTGCTGATCAAAGAGGAGTACGGAGGGAATCGCATTTTGATCATCGCCTTTCATCACTAAGTTTTTTATCAGATAAATCAACCAGCGAAGGGTCTTCCAATTTTGGATTGGAATATTCTTCCTCCAAATGGGGGGGAACATAGTGAAATTGGTTGTCTAAATTACGCTAATGACCGATTGTCCGGGTTCCGCCCCTTTTTTAACGGAAGCAGGAATCCCGAATCTATTTCTTCGCTCTGGAATTTGAAGAGGCAAGGCCGCGTGTCGACTGACCAGAGAATTGTGTCAGTATCTGACGTTTATTGTGTGTTTTCCAATATATTTTCGCTATTCTTTAAGTGATCGGGTTTTTAGTGTTGTTTTTCGGTCAGCGGACAACTTTACAATGAATGGATGAACAAGGAAAGCGGAACCACAAGTGAATCTTGATGATATTAAATACAAATTCAAAATGTAAAGAATGCAATATGTCGTCATGAAATTAAGGATTTCATATTTATTATAAACATGATGTAAGAATTAAGAAAAAAATTAGATATGATATATGTGACATGGAATTAAAGACATCATGTAGTAAAATAAAATTTAGAATTAAGAATGGAATTTGAAATGTTATGAGGTAACATGGAATTAAAAATGACATATAGTAAAATCAAAGGTAAAAATTAAGAATGCAACCCCATTAAATGGCTGTACTTGATATTCTAGAGATTGTACAATTGATGTTTGACCTTGAAATTGGTGCCAAATCATCACCTTTTCCAGTGTTGAATTAAATTAAAGCAATACAAGCTGTAACTAACGGTGAATAAATTGAATGATAAAAGAACAAATATTTGTGATTGAATATATTATATAATTTCATATCATCAAAGTAAATTTGAATTAATAAACCCATCAAATCAGACGAAAATGTCGATTTATGAATCATTGTCATACTCTTAGTCATGTCTGCTCGTAATATCCGATGTGCATTCACCTCGGAGGTCACCAGGTCATAAAAATGCGAAGAAGAAGCACTGCGCACATGTCAGATTTGTAAACAATGCAATCTGCTAATTATGTAGGAAATTAAGTTTTAAAATTTCATTTCAGTGGCACATTTGCGTCACTTGATTACTGTCTTTACATTTAAAATATTTAGTCACCCACGACACGATATACTTTTTAAAACAGTCAAAACGTGTAGTTACTCAGTTTCCACCTCGTTCTCAGAAACCCGATTACGCTCGGCTATCATTGTTCCCATGTCCGTGTATACGACACAATGGCGGTTTATATGAAATGTTCATTTTATGCATGCTCTCAAACAATATTGTCTTGTTTATTTCGCTGATTTTTTTCATGAGATCTTGAGAATTAGTTTATACCGAGAGGTTTTAATTGTTGCATAACTGGATATTTGAAAAATACCGTCAGCTACAACTTGAATTGCTTTAATGTCTTGTTGTTCATACAGTTGACGCATGTAGTTTTTAATCGATTATACGCAACTTACTTCCTCATACTTGTTTAATGCTCTTCGTGTAGACGTTACACGGCTCAATTTTTCCTTAGCAGCATCAATTGTTGACAGCATCTGCCATTTTAATCAATTCACTTAATATCTGATATACTTAAAATCTCAACTACCTTAAAATTGATCAAAACACAACTCTTGTGATATTGCACATAGATAAGAGAATTGAACATTATTTGTTTGGCCTTCTTGATTTTTTGCTTTTGTTTAATTTATTTCATTTTGTTTTTACCCATTTTCCCCTTCTTTAGAGTTTTGGGTATTTCAGGTCTTTAGTGCATTTCTCATATAGCAGTTAGAGTCAGGAGTTGATGTTTCGTAAAATAAGCGACCCAGACACGGCGAAAATAAAGAATTTTATTAAAGAATGAGGAGGCAAGTAACGTATATTTGATGAGGAATTTTAATTGATAGGTCTGAAATCTTCTAAAATCTTGTCTAAATTTCGCTGCTGTCATAGGTGAAAATCCCCCGGTGACCTGGACCGGTAAATATCCTAGTAAAAATAAACAGGTGAAATTGAGAGAACGATGACGTATATCTCTATTATGTTTAGAACCTGTGTCTTGAATTTTGGCATGCAACTAGTTAAAACATTAATATATGCCAGGAGACCGGTAAGTTACGCATATCGCACCTAGTTTCTGATTTTTTTTTCGGCATTTGAAGCGAGTGGGTAGTTCTTTATCTGGGTCAGAGTTAGACCCCTTTCTATATTTATGGTATACCATAGTTCGGGCCCAAATGGGCATAGCCCCTGTGAGCAGAATGTTAGCACATGTCCCCTCCAATTTCTACCCCCCATGCCCTTTCGGACTAAAGATATATTTGTTTTAATACTTTAATGCAAGTAGTTTAAAGTATATGTTATTTTCATAATAAAACAGAAAAAAACCTCCTGAAAGCCTAGTACGATTTCAGATGTGGAACATACATCTACATATCTATTTGCAATATTACAGGTAAATAAAAGTTGAATACTTTAATTCATGGCATTTTTGCACTTCCCAAACTAATTTATGAGTTCGTTTTATAAGTTCTTCTGATAATAAAATTTATTGAGATTCTCAATAATTATATACACAGTACATTAAAATTCGCAGCAACGGACATTACGATGAATGAACAACTCTGTTTACGTTGTACACCTATGCATTATTCATTGTGGTTTACATTTCGATTGGTAAACAGAACCACATGGGCGACACGTTTGATCTGCCATTATTACATTGACGTAGATCATTCCTAATCTGAAGTTTGGCTGATTTTCTTAAGCTACCCATGGAACCGTCCCTCTCAATCATCGAGTCATCACAGCCACAAGACACTTTCTTAAACTCTTTTTGTTTTCAACTACTCTATGATGGTCTAAAGACTTCCGAAGAATAAATTCACGCGACAACGCACAAGTTTATTTGATCACGTGACTGTTATGCGTCGCTACCTTAAAAGCACCAAGAAGAATTATTTCACAGTCCTGGCGCACTTCAATGAGGGATGTCTCCAATTTCTCTAGAAATATTACTGTTCTGCAAGTGTAAAGGTCATTTTAAGACCAAGGGTGTGACTTACATCTGACATGTAATGTCGGTATATTTAGAAATATATTTCGCATAGACAGCATTCACTGACCAAATTCATAAATAAAGCAATGTCTACTGATTTTGAAGTTAAAGATTTGCCAGTTGGTCAGAAATTTCAGGGTTATATATTTTGAATACTTGCATACTCAAAACGATGTTGAAGTAAAGGAACAATCACTTTTTAAAAGCTTTACAAATTTTGATTGACATTCATTTGATTGAAATCCATAGTCTATCGGGGTGGGGACTTTAGAATGAAGAAAATAACCATATTTGATTAAAGATCATATTTTCCCGAAGGAATTAAATTATGTATGGGAATTCATTCAAAATCATGAGTACGAAATATCCGACACGATGCATTTAAACCACTTCAAGGTTATGATCAAAACATTTCACATAGGGCCATTTCTACAGTACACCCGTTGGTAGCCAGACAATGTAGATACAAAGTGATCAATGTACAATCAGACTCTGCGCCAATTATGTTTGATTTTTCAAAGACAGAAACAAATCAATGTAGAATGCCCACCGCTTACAAGCTGACATCAAACGAAGAGCAATTCCATACATAAGTATCACACAAGTTTATTGTCAAAACAAAAACATATCCATCAGTGATGGTGAACTCTACTCGACATAATGTTTTATATTCATATTTGATCTACAATTACGTTAAAACGTTAAAAATCAGTCAAAGATATTCAAAAAATGTCATGATTTATTTATACATGTAATATGGCTATATACACTCATGTCCCAAAGAAGTATCATTCAGAAATTATAACCTATATTCCATATACTATATGCTAAATTTGTTTATTGAAAAAAGAAAAAACCAACATTTTATAATTTAAAAAAAATCCTTTTACAGCGGGTACGTAAAATACTAAAAGCAACCTCCTTGTGGAAAGGGAAAAAAACGATTTATTGTGAGCACACGAGGAAATACCAACTGGTCATGAAAAACATGCGTCAGTAGAACTAACGTATACAGTTTCCACAGTTTTAAAAGCTACCCTACACCTTCTTCAACCATATTTGTGGTTATTTGTATCAAAAGGGAAATGGCATTAGATTTACCATTATAGATTTGAGACATGTTTTATTACGATTACTCATGAATTAAAGGACTCGAGCCACGAACACCCTGTAATGGCCTATGCTTGGGGTGAAATCTAAAGTGTATTTTGCGGATTTTTTCTATCCTTGATTTCCATGTATACTATTTACCTAAATCGCATGTCACCTTAATTTGTGAAACCGGATGTTGATTACTTGAAATTAAACGTCAAACCCATACATGTATTTGATATTTTCCCGGATTTTACCACCTCTTTTTTCACTTTGAGGCAATATTTTTATATTGCGTGAGTTTTTGATGTTGTATTTATGTTATGTAAAACTCTACTCGTGGGTCTTTCCAAATCTGTACACCAGGCAAAGGATAAAACGAGTCAGGATTCGTGAAAACATAATTATTTTTAATAAACAAAATATATCTAAATGTGAAATCATCAATTTCAACTGTTGTACATCAATTATTTCCAACTATGCAAATATTTATATCCAGGCAAAAATATCCGTCCCTACAAAAATACCCATCCTTCGCTCATTCAGGCCTTCACCATTAATTTCATCCAATATAATATGATTATCAACTTTATAATTCAGCTCTTATAATTTATTCAGCTCCCTCTATTCAGTTATAAATAATTATACCGAGCGAAGCTCGGACGGGCCGAAGGCCCGTCCGCGAAACAAGGCTCTAAAGGTAACACGTATGTAAAAGAAAAAAGTCAAAATCAGCAAAAGAAAAAGAGATAATCTCTATATACGTTCACTGAAATTTTCGTGATCCATATGGACGCCGCCATTTATTTTTTCCATTACCTGCTTCAACAGTTATTCGTGTTTTATTTTGAATGCCAATAATAGAAGACTCTAACGTGCAATTCGTAATTTAAACACTCAGTTTGTTGAAAGTGAATAGTATCATTATCATTGTAGCAGGTTTTAGCAAATAAATACATATAAAACCGTAATACGACTAAATAGATGAACGAGTTCATGAGTTTCTTTGAATAAGAATATACGATAAAATTACGGTTACTTTTTTACCATTTTGAATTTATTGGTTAATTTTGTTTAGTTTTAACGGCCTTTTTCATTGCATACGGAATGTATTATTGTTGTTTATAATATGTTTGCTTTGAAAAAGAGAAAAAAGTCTAGGCTAAATGTGACGTCACAATGCACAGTTTACGTCGCCTTGCGTTTTATTTCCCGCGTTCAATGAATAGGCGGATCATGTAAAACTGTTGTCCCCATATAAACTTCTTTAATATTGAGATGTGACGTCACAATGCACAGTTTACGTCGCCTTGCGTTTTATTTCCCGCGTTCAATGAATAGGCGGATCATGTAAAACTGTTGTCCCCATATAAACTCCTTTAATATTGAGATGTTACGGGGTGTTTAGCGCAAGGAAATTTCATTCAAAATATATATTTATAAATGAATCATAATCTACCGTACTTAACGGAATTATGATAACCACTCGAGACACGGATTTACGTACATGCTTCGCTCGGTCCAACGGCCACACCGTATACATATTATTTTTACCCAACGGGACTGAAGAGGCTGTTCCATGCTTGTTCCTCTTTGGGATGTTAGCAGTACAGAGCCGATATCAGAAGTGATCTTTTTCAACTGTCGTTTGCCTTTTTATTGACGTCGGGCTCGATTGTATGACGTCATGGCGTGTTAGTGTTAGCCGCCATTTACAAGGATGTTGACTGTGTATTGTTTATATGTGGTGAAGGGAATCTGCGCGTGTGAAGCGAGATCCCTGGATAAACAAATAAATATCAACATAGGTGGTAGACATAGATTATCACCTGCGTATGTAATAATAACGGGATGGATATGATAAAATTCGGCGCTTGAGAATGAACGAGGAATTTCGGGACGAAACTCGGTAATTATTATGTCTCCGAACACAAAGTGTCGGAGACATATTGTTTTTGCTCCGTTTCTTATTTGTCTCCGAACACAAAGTGTCGGAGACATATTGTTTTTGCTCCGTTTCTTATTATGTGTCCGAACGTAAAGTGTCGGAGACATATTGTTTTTGCTCCGTTTCTTATTATTCTTATTTTCTTCTTCTTCTTTTTATTCCTCTTCTTTCCAGAGAAATTTGTCCGCTCGATTTTATGAAAGTCTGTCAACAGATCCACTTCAAACTTTGTGAGCTGATAGGGGGTCATAAGGAGGGGTGCAATCAACTTTCGAAATTTTCAAAAATGGCCGCCATTTCAAAATGGCGGCCAAAAACGTCAAAAAATCAAGGTTGTCGGATTTCAACCAAATTCTATTTCTAAGGTAATTTGATGACCCCGAGTTCATTCCCACCCTCAAAAATTTTTTTTGAGCCGCCATTTTCAAAATGGCCGCCATATACCAAAATATTTTAAAATGTTAAAATCTCTACAACATTTGGTTTCTGGGGTAATTAGAGGGTTCACAGTTCATTTCTAGCATCAGTATTTCCTTCTAATCTATTTTCAAATGTTTCAAAATGGCCGCCATTGAAGAAAATGGCGGCCAAAAATCAGGTCCGTCGGATTTCAACCAAACTTAGTTCCTAGGGTTTTTTGAGGATCCTGAGTGCATATCTGGCATTAAAAACCATTTCTGACATGGGGAGGTGTTCGGAGACATTTGTGTTGGCATCCCAACACAGTTATAGCTCGTTATTCTTATTTTCTTCTTCTTCTTTTTATTCCTCTTCTTTCCAGAGAAATTTGTCCGCTCGATTTCATGAAAGTGTTTTGACAGATCCACTTCAAACTTTGTGAGCTGATAGGGGGTCATGAGGAGGGGTGCAATCAACTTTCAAAATTTTCAAAATGGCCGCCGTTTCAAAATGGCGGCCAAAAACGTCCAAAAACCAAGGTTGTCGGATTTCAACCAAATTTTATTTCTAGGGTAATTTGGTAACTCCGAGTTCATTCCCACCCTCAAAAAAAAAATTTGAGCCGCCATTTTCAAAATGGCCGCCTTATACCAAAATATTTGAAAATGTTAAAATCTCTACAACATTTGGTTTCTGGGGTAATTGGAGGGTCCACAGTTCATTTCTCGCTTCAGTATTTCCTTCCAATCTGTTTTCAAATGTTTCAAAATGGCCGCCATTGAACAAAATGGTGACCAAAAATCAAGTCCGTCGGATTTCAACCGCACTTAGTTTCTAGGTTTTTTTTAAGGATCCTGAGTGAATATCTGGCATCAAAAAGCATTTCTGACATGGGGAGGTGTTCGGAGACATTTGTGTTGGCATCCCAACACAGTTATAGCTCGTTATTCTTTTCTTCTTATTTTTCCTCTTCTTTAGTGAGAAATTTGTCCGACCGATTTTGTGAAAGTGCTTCGACAGATCCACTTCAAACTTTGTGAGCTGATAGGGGGTCACTAGGAGGGGTGCATTCAACTTTTCAAATTTTCAAAATGGCCGCCGTTTCAAGATGGCGGCCAAAAAACGTCAAAAACTCAAGATTGTTGGATTTCAACCAAATTCGATTTCTAGGGTAATATGGTCACCCCGAGTCCATTTCCACCATCAATTTTTTTTTTGAGCCGCCATTTTCAAAATGGCCGCCATATACCAAAATATTTAAAAGTGTTAAAATCTCTACAATATTTGGGTTCTGGGGTAAATGGAGGGTCCACAATTCATTTCTAGCATCAGTATTTCCTTCCAATCAATTTTCAAATGTTTCAAAATGGCCGCCATTGAACAAAATGACGGCCAAAAATCAAGTCCGTCGGATTTCAACCAAATTCAGTTTTTAGGGTTTTTTCAGAATCCTGAGTGCATATCTGACATCAAAAAGCATTTCTGACATGGGGAGGTGTTCGGAGACATTTGTGTTGGCATTCCAACACAGTTATAGCTCGTTCTTATTATTCTTTTCTTCTTATTTTTCCTCTTCTTTAGTGAGAAATTTGTCCGACCGATTTTGTGAAAGTGCTTCGACAGATCCACTTCAAACTTTGTGAGCTGATAGGGGGTCCCTAGGAGGGGTACATTCAACTTTTCAAATTTTCAAAATGGCCGCCGTTTCAAGATGGCGGCCAAAAAACGTCAAAAACTCAAGGTTGTCGGATTTCAACCAAATTCGATTTCTAGGGTAATTTAATGACCCCAAGTCCATTTCTACCATCAAAATTTTTTTTGAGCCGCCATTTTCAAAATGGCCGCCATATACCGAAATATTTAAAAGTGTTAAAATCTCTACAATATTTGGGTTCTGGGGTAAATGGAGGGTCCACAATTCATTTCTAGCATCAGTATTTCCTTCCAATCAATTTTCAAATGTTTCCAAATGGCCGCCATTGAACAAAATGGCGGCCAAATATCAAGTCCGTCGGATTTCAACCAAATTCATTTTTTAGGGTTTTTTGAGAATCCTGAGTGCATATTTGACATCAAAAAGCATTTCTGACATGGGGAGGTGTTCGGAGACATTTGTGTTTGCATCCCAACATAGTTATAGCTCGTTAAGTACATCGATTTCATTATTTTACATCGCTTTCAAACGGGAATTAGGCCATTTCATAGATGCTAGAATGATCTCTACTATTCTAGAGGTATATTACGGGAAGTGCAGTAGGATTTCGTTACAGATTTAATTCGATTGAATAAAAATTGGTAGTGAAAGGTATTCTTTCCAATGAAAAAAAACTCGTAGCGACGTTCTAGCTTCTATCGAAAATTAACTTTTTTGAAATATCGCGAGAGGAAGAGGAATAGTCGTCTGAACAGCTGACATCAGTATATGTGATGCATTGTGATTACTGCGGATACAGGTGCCAATTAAAATGATTCATTATGTTGATTCCTAAAACATAGATACGCGAGTATTACAGAATTTCCATTCTACAGCAAGTATTACCAATTATATAGCCGGAAGTGAACATTTTCAACCAAATCTTTTAAAGTTTTGCACCTCGAATCAGTACGCTACGCGGGACTATCACTAGGCCGACCACTCATCGGGCCAGTTATATATATGTCAGTGCATATGAATTGAAAGTGCGGGAATAGTAGTAAAAACTTCTTGTACATTCCACTTTTATTTGAAAATGATAAGTAATCTTTCTGATTTTGTCGGGGGGGGGGGGACAACAACATACAATATTCCTCACACATAATCTTGCTCATTTACATTAAGTGTCTCCAGACATTCAACTATTCTAATTTATTTCCAGTTTATATATTCCTGCACATGAGTTTAATCATACATCTTCCTTGCTTACATAGATTTGTTTTCTCCGACCTATATACGAATCAAAATTGTTACATATAGTGTTTTGTAATGCATTTCCTTTACTTTTAATTACAATGAGAAGTAACTATATGCATGGTTTCAGGAATAAATAAGTAATTTATTAAATTTCTTAATTTATTTTTTTTTTATTAAAAAGAGTAGTTGTTTTCTCAAATGATCATTTTACACATTCAAATGACGGCTTTAAGGAGTTTAATTCATATTTGTAAAAATGCAAGGGAGGCTACTGTAAGTTAAATAAGTGGCGGATCCAATGGAACGTACGCACACAATTTTCAATAGAAAATGAAGGACAAAAATATATAAATAGAATTTATTAATATTTTCAGAGTATAATATTACTCCTTCATTTTTTTTTTTAATCAAGACATCCAAACCTGTGATATAGATCTACCGTAGTATAATGATTATTGTACCAGTATTACATGTACTGCTCAGGGTTAAATAGTGCATTTCAGTTTAGAAGTACGTGTAACATATTGTGTTTATATTTCTACCCAGCCATTTATTATTGAATGTGGAGAGAGCGATGCCTTAATTGAAGGTCTAAGTTATTTATTATTATTTATTTTTTTAAAATATTATTATCCCAATTTTTTACCTCACTCATTTAAAGTTCTGCACTATTACATGTACATGACTTTATTATTATTCCTAATGAAACAAAATCAAATGATTTACATCCAGTGTTTTTCACACCAAATTCAGAAGCTACGATTATGCCTTACTGATTTGGAAAAGTTATTAACTTATTTTGATATTAGGATTTTTTAAATATTGAACTCCTCCATAAATAAATGTGTGGGTAAATGGGTACGTGCGTGTGTGTTTGTGTGTAAACTATTGGAATTTTGTAACTATAGATTTTTAAAGAATTTTTCTTTTTGCTACTTATTCATGCGACATGGCATGCATCTCGATCATGAAATGGAAATTATACAGGGTTATCTTGATACTGTCCAATATTCACTTTATGGGGATGCCATTGACCCAATAGTGGGTCATACGTAAAATATTTGTAACATATTGTTTTAAAAGTGCAAATAATTTTGACACGATTTGGGGGGAAAGTTTGACAATTTTTAAGGGGAAGCAGCCTAAATAATGTCTTAATACTTAAGTATGTATGAATAACACTGACATAATTTACTTCAGCGTGCATTTGGAGAGGGTTAATAAAAGAGGGTTAATATAGACAATGCCTGTTGTCCAATCCATTTGTGTTTTCTGCATATTAAGATTGATATTTTGATTTATTTCCGTTTCCAAATCGATCGGTTACAGATGCCTAGAAAAAAGTCCTATAAGTGTTTTAACTGCCCTAGAACTACAAAACAAACAGATATATGTTATATATCAAAGATTCATAGGAATGTAATAAGCAGACTATCTGGAAGAACGCCTAGTCACCGTGATTTTCTGTGTGACAAATGCAAACATATATACAGGTCCTATGTACAGAAATACGGCAAGTCAAATCCAGAACTCAAGAGGAGTAATCTGTCATCTATAAACCAACCATCATTTTCTACGTCTCTTAGTCCTCCTTCTGTTCAATTGTCATTCCCATGTACAGCTAGAGGTCACTCTTCTTGTATAGTAAAGATTTTTATTTCAGTTCATACAAAAACTTTACGCGGTGGCCGAGAGGTTAGATCGTTCGCCCCGCATGCGGTAGGCCGGGGTTCGAATCCCGGCCGTGTCAGATCTAAGTCTTTAAAACGGGTAGTGGCAGTTCCATCGCCAAACGCTTGGCATCAGGGGATGTCCCATGTCGCAGTAAGTATGACACGCTAAAGAACCCTCACTGCTTAATGACCGTAAGCGTCGAGCATAGGCCTAAAATTTGAAGCCCTTCACCTGTCTTGGCGACGTCTCCATATGTGTGAAAAATTCTCGAGCGACACGTTAAGCAAGATACAGTCAATCAATCAATCAATCAATCAAAAACTCTAATATATTATGTATAATACCTTCTATTTAATGATAAGAAAGGATGATATCGTGAATTTGTATCTGAATACCAAAAGTACATAAACAAGTTTTTAAATGATTAACCCAGTTTGCAATTCTGCATATATTTGCATAACAATAAGATATCATCAAATGATATAAATATATACAAGCCACCGTTTTATACGTTTTAATTTTCACCCACTAATAACATTTCGCTTAGAATTTATTTCTTTGTTTTATCACACAGAGGTGCACGGGGGCACAAAGGAGACACAGGTGACATCCACGGAGATCCTCCGGGGACTTAAAAGTCTACTTCGCTCAGAAAAATGACTTCAGATGTGCCTACAATTTTAAAGGTCAACCGTGTTTTATCAACAACAACAACAAACAAAAAAATGGTTCACGAGGGGGATGTTTAAAAAATCCATTTTCCTAATTAGTTACTATAATTACTCAAGTTTAACCAAAATTATAGAGTTGTCTCTCTTTTTATCGTCAATTAATATCAATTTAATGGAAATTGATACAAATAGACATACATTTTTTTAAAAATAAATTCGTCTATGAGGTAGACGGTAAAACAATATTGTTTTATGTGGTCCTTTCACCGCATGGAATTTTGATTTGTGATCACGATTTTTCAATTATGTCCAATACAGCGAAAAAAAATGTAAAGTAGGGTGAGGGGGCAATATATCTCAAATCTAAACGTCGTGATAGAAAATATACAAGTTCCTAGTATTTTAACAGTTCTGATTTACAATCAAAATAAGCCCCAAAAATATATATTAACCTATACGTCCATTTTTTTTTTGGTGTTTTACACTGTGATTCTCATAACGTCAACACCATGACGTAAGCATCATAACGTTATTTAGTTTTCATGCTGAAAAACTATACAAAGTTTAAACGACTGTAAAACGATAACCAGAAAAGATATTGTTATAAAATAAATTGTTCTATGACCTATAAATCCTAGAGCATCAACTGTGAAAGTCTCATTTATTTTTGCGAAAGGGCCAATTTTAGTACTTTGTGGCTCTAGTCCTTTACGCAAGTTCATATGGCTTGTGATATTTTGTAAATAACGTTAAACGTCAGTATGCAAGGTGAAGATAACGAACAGTGATCAATCTCATAACTCCTACAAGCAATACAAAATAGATAGTTGGGCAAACACGGACCCCTGGACACACCAGAGGCGGGATCAGGTGCCTAGGAGGAGTAAGCATCCCCTGTTGACCGGTCACACCCGCCGTGAGCCCCATATCCTGATCAGGTAAACGGAGTTATCCGCAGTCAAAATCAGTGTGCCAAGAACGGCTTAACAATCGGTATGAAACACGTCAGACAGCATTTGACCCAATGCGAGGTTGTATTGACGAACTAGATCGTTATAACGACCATAGAATTTGCGAAATGCTGACTTCAATCGAGACTGTATCTGATGGCTAGGGATCGTAGTTAGTAAGCTCCTCGGCTTCAAGAACGTACTCCATTGAAGAACCGTTATTCGTTTGCCGTGCATTATTCCTGGCTGGTTCAAGCTGATGTGGTGGTACCACAAAATCCGGCAGTTCGTCAGAAACAAAGATTTGTCCATGTTCATTAGATATATGAGATATTTCGTTAAAGCAAATTGTGTATATCTACATCATTGTCATTGCTTTATTTACATCCATATTTCTTTGTGAGGTCCCAAGCACACACAAACAAGAACGATAAGCGGGTTACAAATTTATTTCATGTACGACATTACGGCTTAATTTCTTATCAATGCAGATTATTTTACACCTTATTATCCCAAATTCAAACTTTCATTCATACCAATCTTGATGTTTATTAAGCAAAATACCACCATTAGAAATCGTATCATATTACCGTTAAGTTTCGGGTTTCGGGACTTCTGATATGTAGTCATAGGCTATCCTTACAGTTATATTGTAGATTCTGTATCCACATTAATCAATATGATATTGACTTCAGCACACAAATCTTGTGGGTGTTTTTTCAAGACGGTGTACGTTCAAGAGGACAGATTCATGCTTGAGCAAAAGAAGATAATCTAAATGCATAGACTTCAATTGTTCAAATTTTATTCTTTTCATTTGAAAAATCGCAGTTTATTGCCGAATTTAATAAGATGTGCCATCTTGCATTATGATAAAAATTCACATCTAAGATAGGCCTGTATCTGAGATGACCTGCTTAAAAATATATAGCTATTAATGTGAAGACTTATGTACATTGAAATATTAATATTTTGACAGTGACTTGCCTTCAGCTCTATAGAATTGTTATTTATTACTAAACCCCAGCAAGGATACTTCATTCATTTTATATTTTAAGTTTACAAATCTTAGTCATTTGTGGAAATTAGACGTTAAGATATTCATGGGCACATGGTGGATTTTTGAAAATACTTTGTACTTAGTGAAGACAACGATTTAGATTACTAACATTTGAATTTTGAACTATTTTTCCTTCTACAAATATTCTTTCTTTGCACAAACTACTATAAGGCGCAATATGGATACGATTGGATATTATGCATTCTGGGTTTTGAGTATGAATACATGCACAATCCATTCTTATCAGTCATGTTTATCTATATTAGTCTTCTCCAGAACACCCCCAACAATGGTACCTCTCATCCACAGTTTCATTGTTACATTGTTATACTTTGATGCAGTATTCCTCTTATTTGTATTTCTTATTAGGTTCCAGATTCTTGAATGAATAACTTCCAGGTGAAGGTTGAATGATGGTAAATCAGTTATCTAAATGGAAATGATATTTTGATTCAAACGTATTGGATTTGAAACACTTACGGATATTTATTTGATTGCTGGGATAAAACTTTTGAAATTCATTTTAAAATCAAGGATTATTTCCCTCATGCATAGGTCTTATCCTTGGACGAATTTCGCTGCAGTTTTTTTTTTTTGGCACTCTAGTTCTCCTTTTACAAGTTTATTGTTATTTTGAATTTCCAATCTTTCGGCTTGCGAATCACCGAGGAGACATTATTTGTTGAAATTCGCATGTGGTGCATTAAAATTGGTACGGGTACCGTATAAGTTTTGCATTAATATCCCTGGGTCGAGGCCTCTGTTGATGGACTGTTAGTCCCCGAGGGTCTCTACAGCCCAGTAGCTACGTACGTCGTTACTAGCTTAAAAATAAAGGAATATTAAAATGATAAGTGAAGACTTTTGTAACCACACAACTTGTGTAACTAATTAGTGGCGGATCTCGGGGTTAATACATTTGTAAGTAGGCCTAAAATTTGTGATAACATCGTTTTGCTTTAGGAATAAAACAAGTAAACAATATTCATCAAAACATTGATACGCAAATGTCGAAAATCATAGACATTCATCACTATAAAATCGCGCGAAATGTTTAGAACACTTAGAGCTGAACTTCCATAGAGTCGAAACGTCTGTTAACCGTTTATTCAGACATGCCTGTCAAAGTCTTTTCGACGCTTAAGGTAATAGTAGCAATCGGAGAAAGTACTTTGACTTGAGAATGAGTGTGACTGTTGGAGGGAGAAAGATGAACCGAAGTATGCATTTTGCATGCATTTTGTAAACTGGTTCTTGTTTTGTTAAATCATCGAGAATCTTGTTTGAGATGTCTGATTCGGTTCACTAAACAACGAAGTATCACCTAGCAAAGTTCATCAAAGAATTAGTGTTAAGTGCTAACGGTGAAAGATAGGGAAGTTCAGCTCTAAGTGTTCTAAACATTTCGCGCGATTTTATAGTGATAAATGTCTATGATTTTCGACATTTGCGTATCAATGTTTTGATGAATATTGTATACTTGTTTTATTCCTAAAGCAAAACGATGTTATCACAAATTTTAGGCCTACTTACAAATGTATTAACCCCGAGATCCGCCACTAATTAGTTACACAAGTTGTGTGGTTACAAAAGTCTTCACTTATCATTTTAATATTCCTTTATTTTTAAGCTAGTAACGACGTACGTAGCTACTGGGCTGTAGAGACCCTCGGGGACTAACAGTCCATCAACAGAGGCCTCGACCCAGGGGTATTAATGCAAAACTTATACGGTACCCGTACCAATTTTAATGCACCACATGCGAATTTCAACAAATAATGTCTCCTCGGTGATTCGCAAGCCGAAAGATTGGAAATTCAAAATAACAATAAACTTGTAAAAGGAGAACTAGAGTGCCAAAAAAAAAAACTGCAGCGAAATTCGTCCAAGGATAAGACCTATGCATGAGGGAAATAATCCTTGATTTTAAAATGAATTTCAAAAGTTTTATCCCAGCAATCAAATAAATATCCGTAAGTGTTTCAAATCCAATACGTTTGAATCAAAATATCATTTCCATTTAGATAACTGATTTACCATCATTCAACCTTCACCTGGAAGTTATTCATTCAAGAATCTGGAACCTAATAAGAAATACAAATAAGAGGAATACTGCATCAAAGTATAACAATGTAACAATGAAACTGTGGATGAGAGGTACCATTGTTGGAGGTGTTCTGGAGAAGACTAGTATAGATAAACATGACTGATAAGAATGGATTGTGCATGTATTCATACTCAAAACCCAGAATGCATAATATCCAATCGTATCCATATTGCGCCTTATAGTAGTTTGTGCAAAGAAAGAATATTTGTAGAAGGAAAAATAGTTCAAAATTCAAATGTTAGTAATCTAAATCGTTGTCTTCACTAAGTACAAAGTATTTTCAAAAATCCACCATGTGCCCATGAATATCTTAACGTCTAATTTCCACAAATGACTAAGATTTGTAAACTTAAAATATAAAATGAATGAAGTATCCTTGCTGGGGTTTAGTAATAAATAACAATTCTATAGAGCTGAAGGCAAGTCACTGTCAAAATATTAATATTTCAATGTACATAAGTCTTCACATTAATAGCTATATATTTTTAAGCAGGTTATCTCAGATACAGGCCTATCTTAGATGTGAATTTTTATCATAATGCAAGATGGCACATCTTATTAAATTCGGCAATAAACTGCGATTTTTCAAATGAAAAGAATAAAATTTGAACAATTGAAGTCTATGCATTTAGATTATCTTCTTTTGTTCAAGCATGAATCTGTCCTCTTGAACGTACACCGTCTTGAAAAAACACCCACAAGATTTGTGTGCTGAAGTCAATATCATATTGATTAATGTGGATACAGAATCTACAATATAACTGTAAGGATAGCCTATGACTACATATCAGAAGTCCCGAAACCCGAAACTTAACGGTAATATGATACGAATTCTAATGGTGGTATTTTGCTTAATAAATATCAAGATTGGTATGAATGAAAGTTTGAATTTGGGATAATAAGGTGTAAAATAATCTGCATTGATAAGAAATTAAGCCGTAATGTCGTACATGAAATAAATTTGTAACCCGCTTATCGTTCTTGTTTGTGTGTGCTTGGGACCTCACAAAGAAATATGGATGTAAATAAAGCAATGACAATGATGTAGCTATACACAATTTGCTTTAACGAAATATCTCATATATCTAATGAACATGGACAAATCTTTGTTTCTGACGAACTGCCGGATTTTGTGGTACCACCACATCAGCTTGAACCAGCCAGGAATAATGCACGGCAAACGAATAACGGTTCTTCAATGGAGTACGTTCTTGAAGCCGAGGAGCTTACTAACTACGATCCCTAGCCATCAGATACAGTCTCGATTGAAGTCAGCATTTCGCAAATTCTATGGTCGTTATAACGATCTAGTTCGTCAATACAACCTCGCATTGGGTCAAATGCTGTCTGACGTGTTTCATACCGATTGTTAAGCCGTTCTTGGCACACTGATTTTGACTGCGGATAACTCCGTTTACCTGATCAGGATATGGGGCTCACGGCGGGTGTGACCGGTCAACAGGGGATGCTTACTCCTCCTAGGCACCTGCTCCCGCCTCTGGTGTGTCCAGGGGTCCGTGTTTGCCCAACTATCTATTTTGTATTGCTTGTAGGAGTTATGAGATTGATCACTGTTCGTTATCTTCACCGTGCATACTGACGTTTAACGTTATTTACAAAATATCACAAGCCATATGAACTTGCGTAAAGGACTAGAGCCACAAAGTACTAAAATTGGCCCTTTCGCAAAAATAAATGAGACTTTCACAGTTGATGCTCTAGGATTTATAGGTCATAGAACAATTTATTTTATAACAATATCTTTTCTGGTTATCGTTTTACAGTCGTTTAAACTTTGTATTGTTTTTCAGCATGAAAACTAAATAACGTTATGATGCTTACGTCATGGTGTTGACGTTATGAGAATCACAGTGTAAAACACCAAAAAAATAAATAAATGGACGTATAGGTTAATATATATTTTTGGGGCTTATTTTGATTGTAAATCAGAACTGTTAAAATACTAGGAACTTGTATATTTTCTATCACGACGTTTAGATTTGAGATATATTGTCCCCTCCCCCTACTTTACATTTTTTTTCGCTGTATTGGACATACTTGAAAAATCGTGATCACAAATCAAAATTCCATCCGGTGAAAGGACCACAGAAAACAATATTGTTTTACCGTCTACCTCATAGACGAATTAATTTTTTTAAAGTTGTATGTCTATTTGTATCAATTTCCATTAAATTGATATTAATTGACGATAAAAAGAGAGACAACTCTATAATTTTGGTTAAACTTGAGTAATTATAGTAACTAATTAGGAAAATGGATTTTTTAAACATCCCCCTCGTGAACCATTTTTTTTTTTTTTTTTTTTTGTTGTTGTTGATAAAACACGGTTGACCTTTAAAATTGTAGGCACATCTGAAGTCATTTTTCTGAGCGAAGTAGACTTTTAAGTCCCCGGAGGATCTCCGTGGATGTCACCTGTGCCTCCTTTGTGCCCCCGTGCACCTCTGTGTGATAAAACAAAGAAATAAATTCTAAGCGAAATGTTATTAGTGGGTGAAAATTAAAACGTATAAAACGGTGGCTTGTATATATTTATATCATTTGATGATATCTTATTGTTATGCAAATATATGCAGAATTGCAAACTGGATTAATCATTTAAAAACTTGTTTATGTACTTTTGGTATTCAGATACAAATTCACGATATCATCCTTTCTTATCATTAAATAGAAGGTATTATACATAATATATTAGAGTTTTTGATTGATTGATTGATTGATTGATTGATTGACTGTATCTTGCTTAACGTGTCGCTCGAGAATTTTTCACACATATGGAGACGTCGCCAAGACAGGTGAAGGGCTTCAAATTTTAGGCCTATGCTCGGCGCTTACGGTCATTAAGCAGTGAGGGTTCTTTAGCGTGTCATACTTACTGCGACATGGGACATTCCCTGATGCCAAGCGTTTGGCGATGGAACTGCCACTACCCGTTTTAAAGACTTAGATCTGACGCGGCCGGGATTCGAACCCCGGCCTACCGCATGCGGGGCGAACGATCTAACCTCTCGGCCACCGCGTAAAGTTTTTGTATGAACTGAAATAAAAATCTTTACTATACAAGAAGAGTGACCTCTAGCTGTACATGGGAATGCCAATTGAACAAAAGGAGGACTAAGGGACGTAGAAAATGATGGTTGGTTTATAGATGACAGATTACTCCTCTTGAGTTCTGGATTTGACTTGCCGTATTTCTGTACATAGGACCTGTATATATGTTTGCATTTGTCACACAGAAAATCACGGTGACTAGGCGTTCTTCCAGATAGTCTGCTTATTACATTCCTATGAATCTTTGATATATAACATATATCTGTTTGTTTTGTAGTTCTAGGGCAGTTAAAACACTCATAGGACTTTTTTCTAGGCATCTGTAACCGATCGATTTGGAAACGGAAATAAATCAAAATATCAATCTTAATATGCAGAAAACACAAATGGATTGGACAACAGGCATTGTCTATATTAACCCTCTTTTATTAACCCTCTCCAAATGCACGCTGAAGTAAATTATGTCAGTGTTATTCATGCATACTTAAGTATTAAGACATTATTCAGGCTGTTTCCCCTTAAAAATTGTCAAAATTCCCCCCAAATCGTGTCAAAATTATTTGCACTTTTAAAACAATATGTTACAAATATTTTACGTATGACCCACTATTGGGTCAATGGCATCCCCATAAAGTGAATATTGGACAGTATCAAGATAACCCTGTATAATTTCCATTTCATGATCGAGATGCATGCCATGTCGCATGAATAAGTAGCAAAAAGAAAAATTCTTTAAAAATCTATAGTTACAAAATTCCAATAGTTTACACACAAACACACACGCACGCACCCATTTACCCACACATTTATTTATGGAGGAGTTCAATATTTAAAAAATCCTAATATCAAAATAAGTTAATAACTTTTCCAAATCAGTAAGGCATAATCGTAGCTTCTGAATTTGGTGTGAAAAACACTGGATGTAAATCATTTGATTTTGTTTCATTAGGAATAATAATAAAGTCATGTACATGTAATAGTGCAGAACTTTAAATGAGTGAGGTAAAAAAATTGGGATAATAATATTTTTAAAAAATAAATAATAATAAATAACTTAGACCTTCAATTAAGGCATCACTCTCTCCACATTCAATAATAAATGGCTGGGTAGAAATATAAACACAATATGTTACACGTACTTCTAAACTGAAATGCACTATTTAACCCTGAGCAGTACATGTAATACTGGTACAATAATCATTATACTACGGTAGATCTATATCACAGGTTTGGATGTCTTGATTAAAAAAAATGAAGGAGTAATATTATACTCTGAACATATTAATAAATTCTATTTATATATTTTTGTCCTCCATTTTCTATTGAAAATTGTGTGCGTACGTTCCATTGGATCCGCCACTTATTTAACTTACAGTAGCCTCCCTTGCATTTTTACAAATATGAATTAAACTCCTTAAAGCCGTCATTTGAATGTGTAAAATGATCATTTGAGAAAACAACTACTCCTTTTAATAAAAAAAAATAAATTAAGAAATTTAATAAATTACTTATTTATTCCTGAAACCATGCATATAGTTACTTCTCATTGTAATTAAAAGTAAAGAAAATGCATTACAAAACACTATATGTAACAATTTTGATTCGTATATAGGTCGGAGAAAACAAATCTATGTAAGCAAGGAAGATGAATGATTAAACTCATGTGCAGGAATATATAAACTGGAAATAAATTAGAATAGTTGAATGTCTGGAGACACTTAATGTAAATGAGCAAGATTATGTGTGAGGAATATTGTATGTTGTTGTTTCCCCCCCCCCCCCCCCCAGACAAAATCAGAAAGATTACTTATCATTTTCAAATAAAAGTGGAATGTACAAGAAGTTTTTACTACTATTCCCGCACTTTCAATTCATATGCACTGACATATATATCACTGGCCCGATGAGTGGTCGGCCTAGTAATAGTCCCGCGTAGCGTACTGATTCGAGGTGCAAAACTTTAAAAGATTTGGTTGAAAATGTTTACTTCCGGCTATATAATTGGTAATACTTGCTGTAGAATGGAAATTCTGTAATACTCGCGTATCTATGTTTTAGGAATCAACATAATGAATCATTTTAATTGGCACCTGTATCCGCAGTAATCACAATGCATCACATATACTGATGTCAGCTGTTCAGACGACTATTCCTCTCCCTCTCGCGATATTTCAAAAAAGTTAATTTTCGATAGCAGCTAGAACGTCGCTACGAGTTTTTTTCATTGGAAAGAATACCTTTCACTACCAATTCTTATTCAATCGAATTAAATCTTAGAGCAAAACATACGCAATATAAAAATATTGCCTCAAAGTGAAAAAAGAGGTGGTAAAATCCGGGAAAATATCAAATACATGTATAGGTTTGACGTTTAATGTCAAGTAATCAACATCCGGTTTCACAAATTAAGGTGACATGCGATTTGGGTAAATAGTATACATGGAAATCAAAGATAGAAAAAATCCGCAAAATACACTTTAGATTTCATCCCAAGCATAGGCCATTACAGGGTGTTCGTGGCTCGAGTCCTTTAATTCATGAGTAATCGTAATAAAACATGTCTCAAATCTATAATGGTAAATCTAATGCCATTTCCCTTTTGATACAAATAACCACAAATATGGTTGAAGAAGGTGTAGGGTAGCTTTTAAAACTGTGGAAACTGTATACGTTAGTTCTACTGACGCATGTTCTTCATGACCAGTTGGTATTTCCTCGTGTGATCACAATAAATCGGTTTTTTTTTCATTTCCACAAGGAGGTTGCTTTTAGTATTTTACGTACCCGCTGTAAAAGGATTTTTTTTTAAAATTATAAAATATTGGTTTTTGTCTTTTTTCAATAAACAAATTTAGCATATAGTATATGGAATATAGGTTATAATTTCTGAATGATACTTCTTTGGGACATGAGTGTATATAGCCATATTACATGTATAAATAAATCATGACATTTTTTGAATATCTTTGACTGATAGGGTTTTTAACGTAATTGTAGATCAA
This sequence comes from Ostrea edulis, assembly GCF_947568905.1. NCBI lineage: Eukaryota > Metazoa > Mollusca > Bivalvia > Ostreida > Ostreidae > Ostrea > Ostrea edulis. The sequence continues at coordinate 27,791,718 of NC_079173.1, forward strand.
ATATGAAAATAAAACATTATGTCGAGTAGAGTTCACCATCACTGATGGATATGTTTTTGTTTTGACAATAAGCTTGTGTGATACTTATGTATGGAATTGCTCTTCGTTTGATGTCAGCTTGTAAGCGGTGGACATTCTACATTGATTTGTTTCTGTCTTTGGAAAATCAAACATAATTGGCGCAGAGTCTGATTGTATATTGATCACTTTGTATCCACATTGTGTGGCTACCAACGGATGTACTTTAGAAATGGCCCTGTGTGAAATGTTTTGATCATAACCTTGAAGTGGTTTAAATGCATCGTGTCGGATATTTCGTACTCATGATTTTGAATGAATTCCCATACATAATTTAATTTCTTCGGGAAAATATGATCTTTAATCAAATATGGTTATTTTCTTCATTCTAAAGTCCCCTCCCCGATAGACTATGGATTTCAATCAAATGAATGTCAATCAAAATTTGTAAAGCTTTTAAAAAGTGATTGTTCCTTTACTTCAACATCGTTTTGAGTATGCAAGTATTCAAAATAAAAAACCCTGAAATTTCTGACCAACTGGCAAATCTTTAACTTCAAAATCAGTAGACATTGCTTTATTTATGAATTTGGTCAGTGAATGCTGTCTATGCGAAATATATTTCTAAATATACCGACATTACATGTCAGATGTAAGTCACACCCTTGGTCTTAAAATGACCTTTACACTTGCAGAACAGTAATATTTCTAGAGAAATTGGAGACATCCCTCATTGAAGTGCGCCAGGACTGTGAAATAATTCTTCTTGGTGCTTTTAAGGTAGCGACGCATAACAGTCACGTGATCAAATAAACTTGTGCGTTGTCGCGTGAATTTATTCTTCGGAAGTCTTTAGACCATCATAGAGTAGTTGAAAACAAAAAGAGTTTACGAAAGTGTCTTGTGGCTGTGATGACTCGATGATTGAGAGGGACGGTTCCATGGGTAGCTTAAGAAAATCAGCCAAACTTCAGATTAGGAATGATCTACGTCAATGTAATAATGGCAGATCAAACGTGTCGCCCATGTGGTTCTGTTTACCAATCGAAATGTAAACCACAATGAATAATGCATAGGTGTACAACGTAAACAGAGTTGTTCATTCATCGTAATGTCCGTTGCTGCGAATTTTAATGTACTGTGTATATAATTATTGAGAATCTCAATAAATTTTATCATGAGAAGAACTTATAAAACGAACTCATAAATTAGTTTGGGAAGTGCAAAAATGCCATGAATTAAAGTATTCAACTTTTATTTACCTGTAATATTGCAAATAGATATGTAGATGTAAGTTCCACATCTGAAATCGTACTAGGCTTTCAGGAGGTTTTTTTTCTGTTTTATTATGAAAATAACATATACTTTAAACTACTTGCATTAAAGTATTAAAACAAATATATCTTTAGTCCGAAAGGGCATGGGGGATAGAAATTGGAAGGGACATGTGCTAACATTCTGCTCACAGGGGCTAAGCCCATTTGGGCCCGAACTATGGTATACCATAAATATAGAAAGGGGTCTAACTCTGACCCAGATAAAGAACTACCCATTCGCTTCAAATGCCGAAAAAAGTCAGAAACTAGGTGCGATATGCGTAACTTACCGGTCTCCTGGCATATATTAATGTTTTAACTAGTTCCATGCCAAAATTCAAGACACAGGTTCTAAACATAATAGAGATATACGTCATCGTTCTCTCAATTTCACCTGTTTATTTTTACTAGGATATTTACCGGTCCAGGTCACCGGGGGATTTTCACCTATGACAGCAGCGAAATTTAGACAAGATTTTAGAAGATTTCAGACCTATCAATTAAAATTCCTCATCAAATATACGTTACTTGCCTCCTCATTCTTTAATAAAATTCTTTATTTTCGCCGTGTCTGGGTCGCTTATTTTACGAAACATCAACTCCTGATTCTAACTGCTATATGAGAAATGCACTAAAGACCTGAAATACCCAAAACTCTAAAGAAGGGGAAAATGGGTAAAAACAAAATGAAATAAATTAAACAAAAGCAAAAAATCAAGAAGGCCAAACAAATAATGTTCAATTCTCTTATCTATGTGCAATATCACAAGAGTTGTGTTTTGATCAATTTTAAGGTAGTTGAGATTTTAAGTATATCAGGTATTCAGTGAATTGATTAAAATGGCAGATCTTGTCAACAGTTGATGCTGCTAAGGAAAAATTGAGCCGTGTAACGTCTACACGAAGAGCATTAAACAAGTATGAGAAAGTAAGTAGCGTATAATCGATTAAAAACTGCATGCGTCAACTGTATGAACAACAAGACATTAAAGCAATTCAAGCTGTAGCTGACGGTATTTTTCAAATATCCAGTTATGCAACAATTAAAACCTCTCGGTATAAACTAATACTCAAGATCTCATGAAAAAAATCAGCGAAATAAACAAGACAATATTGTTTGAGAGCATGCATAAAATGAACATTTCATATAAACCGCCATTGTGTCGTATACACAGACATGGGAACAATGATAGCCGAGCGTAATCGGGTTTCTGAGAACGAGGTGGAAACTGACGCGAGTAACTACACGTTTTGACTGTTTTAAAAAGTATATCGTGTCGTGGGTGACTAAATATTTTAAGTGTAAAGAAAGTAATCAAGTGACGCAAATGTGCCACTGAAATGAAATTTTAAAACTTAATTTCCTACATAATTAGCAGATTGCATTGTTTACAAATCTGACATGTGCGCAGTGCTTCTTCTTCGCATTTTTATGACCTGGTGACCTCCGAGGTGAATGCACATCGGATATTACGAGCAGACATGACTAAGAGTATGACAATGATTCATAAATCGACATTTTCGTCTGATTTGATGGGTTTATTAATTCAAATTTACTTTGATGATATGAAATTATATAATATATTCAATCACAAATAATTGTTCTTTTATCATTCAATTTATTCACCGTTAGTTACAGCTTGTATTGCTTTAAATTAATTCAACACTGGAAAACGTGATTATTTGGCACCAATTTCAAGGTCAAACATCAATTGTACAATCTCTAGAATATCAAGTACAGCCACTTAATGGGGTTGCATTCTTAATTTTTACCTTTGATTTTACTATATGTCATTTCAAATTCCATTCTTAATTCTAAATTTTATTTTACTACATGATGTCTTTAATTCCATGTCACATATATCATATCTAATTTTTTTCTTAATTCTTACATCATGTTTATATTAAATATGAAATCCTTAATTTCATGACGACATATTGCATTCTTTACATTTTGAATTTGTATTTAATATCATCAAGATTCACTTGTGGTTCCGCTTTCCTTGTTCATCCATTCATTGTAAAGTTGTCCGCTGACCGAAAAACAACACTAAAAACCCGATCACGTAAAGAATAGCGAAATATATTGGAAAACACACAATAAACGTCAGATACTGACACAATTCTCTGGTCAGTCGACACGCGGCCTTGCCTCTTCAAATTCCAGAGCGAAGAAATAGATTCGGGATTCCTGCTTCCGTTAAAAAGGGGACGGAACCCGGACAATCGGTCATTAACGTAATTTAGACAACCAATTTCACTATATTCCCCCCATTTGGAGGAAGAATATTCCAATCCAAAATTGGAAGACCCTTCGCTGGTTGATTTATCTGATAAAAAACTTAGTGATGAAAGGCGATGATCAAAATGCGATTCCCTCCGTACTCCTCTTTGATCAGCACATTAAAGCAATACACAGATCAAATTAACACTAAAATGGAAATATGCATAAATTTTCTAGCTTTTACTACCTCAAAATACGGTCACACAGAATTAATTTCCTCTACCTGATTTTCTATAAAGAAAACACCTAAAAAACACTTTTCTTACAAACACATATATATTAACTGATAAACAGAACAACTTCGATTTCTACACGTATACAATAACCACAGTGCTGCGCTCTACGAAACACGCCCGCTCGTTGTTAGAGAGACAACGTAGCACATGCAATATCATAGAACTTCGAGTCCAATTAGAAATCTTAACATCCCTCCCCAATCACTACATCCCCAATTTTGAGAAGGCATGTCCCAAGTTTATTCTACAGCACTGTAGCTTACAATAGATACATAAAAGGCAAAGATAACAAACAGTGATGTATCTTATAACTTCCACAAGCAATACAAAGTAGAGAGTTTGGCAAACACGGAGCCCTGGATTTTCCAGAGGTAGGATCAGGTGTCTAGGAGGAGTAAACATCTCCTGTCGACCGGTCACCCCCACTATGTTCCCAATATTTTGATCAGTTAAACGAAGTTATCGGTAGTGAAAGTTAGTAAACCAAGACCTACCTAATAATCGGTATGAAACACGTCCGACAGCATTTGACGCAATGATAGGTTGTAATGGCAAATTAGATCGTTATAACGATCATAGAAATTGCGAAATGCTGAATTTAAACGAGACATAAAATCGTACAAATAAACAAAGGAATTTCCCCAATGATTCATCAATGATTTACAATATAATAGTATATAATATAACTTTAGTAAATACCATCATAACACTTTAACAGTCTAAAAAGAAGTTCACAACACAGAATGTCACGGTCACACACCACATCACACGAAATCCAGGAACAGGAAAGTCACATCACAGAGTCACATATGGTCACGAACTTCGTCACACGAACACCTCACAAAACAGATACCACCGTAGATATAATGAGGATACGGGACACCACAACAGACGACATCACAACTTCCAGGTCAGCAGATGGAACACTTCAAGGAAAAGTCCCCGCCCAACAACGGCGTGGTTAATGCAGACCAGCCTATTGTTCCCCGTAGCTCGGGACCCTAAGCTACACAGCAATCACCCTACAACATGGAAACTCTCGAAGTCAACAGCAACAAACCCATCTGGTTTATTATTTTGAAGTTTATCAGGAGAAAGCCTCACAGTTTGAGAGAGAACACTCCCATTCCACCACCCATCAGCGACCCTGCCCAAACCAGATGGAGACACAACCCCCGCGTATGGTCATTCCCAGTAGACCAAGACACAACACAACAACTATCGGACAAGCACACGGTGGTGCATTCGTCAGGTACCATGGGGACAGACTCCCAAAGAACTGATTTGCTAGTGCTTCAACCAGGGCTGGTGCATCTGTAATGATTAGACTGTGCTCCTTGGCAACAATCTCTAGCACTACCATTGAGCCCTGCATACTTTTACTCTCACATGGGAAATCTACACAGACCTCAACCCAAAAAACAATAGTGCATACATAGATCCAGGCCTGGAACAACCCAAACTACCTTACACTACACTAGAAAGCATTTTCACCACAGATTCAACCTCTGCATCCAAGAACTGGTCATCCCGACCTTAAGACACTGTGGAAGGACAGTATGCCTCAACAGTTATGTCAACCTCAAAACCCAGAGAATATCCACAGTTACCCCGAGAAGTCATATCGCTATGGCAACCGACACTATCCGAGGTGACATCCAACAAACCATCATGGTGACTAACACCTGCCTCAGTACCCTCTGACCTGGTAGCACCCGTGTTTGTGCCAGTCAGTGGTTCTCTGAACACCTACAACTGTCGACAACAAAACTCCACTGTCATTTTCTGACCCTGTACTGGAGCTCCCGAAGGGCTTACGTAGCACTGGTCCCGGCTCTTGGAGACGATCCAACCAACACATACTGGCTAAATATCTCGAAATTGTCCTTATCATCAGCCCTACATACTTCTGTATTGCCATGCCTAACCAGTGGATATCTCGACCTTGACCTGACCTGTCTGAATGGTGAGCGACCAAAACACATCCCCCTTTCCTGCATTCCTCATATACCCTTCGGGCACATCACTTGCCTAGAACCCTTTCAACTGTGATGCATCAAAATCTGACCGATCCTGAGATATGTACTAGTGTCATAGGGAAGAACTTCCGCATGTGCGGATAGGCACTTGCTGGGGGTCTGAGATTGGTCATATATACCACTACTAGTATGTTCTTCTTTGTCACTATTCGTAGGGCTGATATAAGAAATGTTTCCCCAAGGTACCACCTCATTACTGTTGAAACTAACAAAATAAACCAAGAAATTGCTTCATTTCAAAATGGCTCCCCCCGTGTGGCTTAGGGGCCCTGCTATGATTCGAAAAACAATCCTTACCGGCGACGCCAATAAAGTGATCCTCTGACCGAAGAACAACACTAAACGCCCGATCAATTATCAAAGAATAACGACTATATATTAAAAACACAAGGTAAACAACAAATACTGACAAAATTCACTTGTCCCTTCAAATCCCCGACCTAAGAGAGCGATTCAGGGTTTCTGCTTATGGTAAAAAGGGAGTGACACCCTGGCAATCCACCCCTATCGTAATTTAGACACCCAATGTCACTGCAATTGTATTCGTCATTTTGTGTCATCACCAGAGGGCATTGCATTCGCTACAACAACTGCTTCCCGGATACGAAACTAAACTAACAGTTGGACGACTTCCGGGATCCGCTTTTCAAAAAGGCGTATATTTTAGAGTAAATTCGTCCGACTAAGTAGGTAATGTCAACCTTTAAATAGTCCTAAATTGCGTTTCTGAAAACGGGGTGTGTCCAAAAGCAAGCTTTTCTTAGCTGACTAGTAAGGATGTGGAGATCATCGTCTATTTTCTCAGAGGCGGATCAATATTCTGTCTCTCTCAGATTAGTAATACATCAAGGTACATTAAGTAGCATGCGATTGTGAATTAGAATACGGTGCGGTGACGTTTTAGCAAAACTGAAAAGAATTTTGCTTATCCACGGTGTATAGGCATAACGGCCGCTTATCCCCAGTACCCCCACCCTTTATCTTTTTTATTATGACAGTGATAAAATGAGAATGAAAATGTAATATTGCATCGATGAAAAGAACTCCGACACCCCCAACCAATTTAGAGTTAAATTCTTGAAGGTTTCAGTTGATCCCCCCAACAACACATTTAAATATAGTCGCGTGGGGATCCATGTTAGAATAAATTCTCATTAGCCCTTGTTTGTCGTAAGAGGTGTTTAAATAGGGCGGTTTGTCGGATAAGAGAGTCAAGGCCCCGCGTCACAGTAGGTGTAGCACTATAAGAATCCCTCAATGCTCAAAAGTCGTAAACTCCGAGCATAAGTCCAAATACAGTCCTTCACCGGCAATCGTCACGTCTCTATATGAGTAAAATATTCTCGATTGTGACATTAAATTAATCAATATGTAAATATACATGGAACGCAATGCTATAATTCAATTTAAATGATCTGGAAATAAATTTCCAGATGTTAACACATCCCTTACAAGTACTTTATGAGAGAGAGAGAGAGAGAGAGAGAGAGAGAGAGAGAGAGAGAGAGAGAGATTGAGATTTACGTCCCGTTGAGATTTTCTTATTCATTTTGAGACGTCACCAGCTATAAGTGAAGTATCACAAATTTAGACCCATGCTTAGCGCTCAGCATTGAGGGTTCTTTAATGTGCCAACGCTCGTCGCGACACGGGACCTCTGTTTTTAAGGTCATATCCGAAAGACCCGTGACTGTCACTTCAAAAGGCCTATCGTTTGGCAAAGGAGCATGATACATGTGGGACCAGGGACGTTGATGATGAAAATAAAAATATAACAAATTGGAATGGTGTAAAATCCAAAGTAAAAAAAAAGAAGGAAGCTGCACAAAAATAATCGCGAAAAGAAAAAACTCAGAAACTGTACAGACTACTCCTACAAAGTTCATGTTCTACACTTATATCAGGCTTCGACTTTCCTAGAAGCACTCTTCTTTTCCTCACTCTCGAGCTTTGAAGTTAAAGATTTTCTACCAGTAAAACAAGCGCCATCTCGGACGACTTGGAGGACCTTTTTCGTACATACAAAGAAAGTGGCTATGAAGAATCCTTGTAAAGTATTGAAGATAATGAACAAATACCACAACGCCTGATTATTGGTTACCGCTGCCAAGAAACCAAAACACCAGGTTAATCCCATCACAACCGACAGTTTTATGTAAATTAGTAATTTGCAAGTGTTCTTTCTCTTCAGAATCCGGGAAGTTTTCTTGGATGACACGTGTATACTTATGACAGACATAATGAAGAAAACAAAATTTGAACACAAAAGAATTGCGACGGGGACCAAAAAGAAGACAAGCAAACCTCTGCTATTTGAAATCCAACAGACTCCCTCACCATATCCAGGTTTAAAACTTGAATCTGAAGTATATTCAACTGAGGCTGCAGACCCAACTATGATAACAGCACCCAACCAAGCATAGAGCGAATAAAATCGCACACGTTTTGAAGAACTATTCCTTTCACCCGAATTAGTAAAACCCGTTGAAAATGTAAAACATACGTCGAAAGACATCACATTCATCCAGAAGAAAGCAGCTAGGAAGGCAAAATGAGTTACAACTGATAGAGCCTTGCATAAAGTTTGGTTTTTCATCTCGAAAATAAATGGCGCTATTAAATGTAACAATTGCGCAACGAACAAGGATGCCATCAAGCATATAAGGTTTTTGCCAGGAACATTGTGCAGCTTAGGGAAACAAACGTAAACAGTCAAACACACTAGCAGACAGGTCAATGACAAAATTCCACCAACGAAAGACAGCAGACTCTCTTCTTTTGAAAAATAGATCGCAAGTCTTGTGTAAGTCATTTGATCAGTTTCCGTTGCGTTTATACAAACGTATGCATCGCTTTCATTTTCCGAGAGCGTAAAATCATGCATCGTTCTGTTGAGGGCGAACACAAAAATTGTGGTGGAATTGATTAATTCGAACTCATTTTGGCGAAAAATTCGAGAAAGGCATGACGATGTGTTGTTTATGTCGGTAGTAAACCGCTCTTTCAATAAACATTTACCATTTTCATAAACAATCGGAGGTTTGCACAGTATCTTATAACATTGTCCTGTGAGTGGGTCCAGCAGATGATCTGTGCTACAGACATTAGACAGTGAATTCGTAGATGACTCCACCAATGCACCTTGGAACTGCGTCTCTCTCATCTCCTTTTTCAAATTTAAATCAAATAGAATTCTGTAACTATATTTGTAATCGGGATTCTTTAATAAAGCAGGAATTAACCTTGTAGACTTCATTGTACATTCCAGGGTTGATTCTAGATAACTTTGACATTTCGCACAGTAGATGTTTCGAAAGACAATCTTCAGTCCAAATAGAGGCACGTAATATCCAAATTTACATAACGTCATCAAAGCTTGGTTCTGACATTCCGTTACAATAGAACTGATTGGAAAACAAGTCCGTTGTTTCAGGTTTTCTTCTGGAGGCGAGTATGTGACGTAACAATCGGTATCATTCTGTAAGGAGGATACGGACAAATTCGCCGGAAGTGAATCTTTCCACAAACATTGAATTCCTGGATTCCACATGACGTAATCATCAAAATTACATAAAGCGCAATACATGTTTTTATACAAATATCCCGAACTCGAACCACTGGAGGGATGGTCGAACACTTCGCTCTTGGTTTCACATTTCTCTTTAAGATATGAATCAGTGCCAGATGGACATGAATTCACAATGTAAATGAAATTTTCCAAGTCAATATCATTTCTAAACTCACATGTAAATCTTGGAATCGTCGTGTTTTCCACTGTGTGGTTGTTTCTGAAGTCGTGACAACAATCTCCGTATATCAAGCAATCAGCATCACACTGACAGTTGTCCAACCTGGTAGAGTGGGATCTTCCCTGACACTGATATCTCTCCGGACAATATAGTCTTTCAGGTGTCTGAAAAATTGCGGGAAAATATCCCGGATCCAATTTACACAACACATACTGGACAGAGCAGAATGTAAGAACAGTAATAAAGAGCGCTGTGTTCATTTTCCAAGATTTGTAAACGAACAAAAGAAATTGCGACAGGATGAATATAGTTAAGAGCTTTCCTCAAGGAGTCCAAGCGGGTTTATATATAAAACCATCGTAATGTGATCCAATGCTTATTAATAAAGAGGGATAATAAAAACCTGTTTGTCGAATATGATCAAAGGCCGACTGATTATCTATCGATTAAATGTAGCAGAACAAACAATATGTTCAAAGTTATAAGTTATCAAATGTCCAATAAAACCCAAATTGAATTCCATATTTCAAATATTCTTCATGATCTTTATTACTAAAATCAATGATATCATTTCGCCTCTGAATCAAGGACATATCTGTGTGCTGTATCATTTCGGGACAAAAGTAAAAGAAGAAACGAACTGTTTCATTGATTGAACTGATATTCACTTTCATCCAGATTAATGTTGTTTTATTATATCCAAATTAGCATGTGTTGTCTCCTATTAAGTATAGGGTTACCAAAGATATTGTTATGATTCGACTTGCATTTCCTTTCATGAATGAACACGAGGATAAAACATCTACTCAAAAAAGGGAATAGAACTGTAATAGTATCTGTATGATTCTTTCATATTCTTTCTCATTATAGCATTTGGAGATTGTATCAATATTAAAGGTCTTTGAGCTTATACGTTATCCCATAAAAGGTGGGTATTTGAAATTCAGCTGTCGATTTATGAAAAAAAATCACACAGAAATTTAAGTTTATGTAGTTATATATCGAGAGTTATGATATCACCTTCAGTTGAGGGTGATACGGAGCTGAAAAACCCGGAAAGGTTACATAATCACAAAATATACTATACATTTCTAATTATATGTTACGCAAATTTATTTTCGCGAAATCTTTGGAGAAGCATACCTCGCAAAATGAAAATATTCGTTTTTTATTTTTATATTGTTAATATTCATGTAAGAACGCTTGATCAAGAGATTCGTGTTCTCGAGATCTGACGTCTACATATCATTTCGTGACATCCGGTCGACAGGGGGCGCTTACTCATCCTAGACACCTGATCCCACCTCTGGTATATCCAGGGGTTCGTGTTTGTCCAACTATCTATTTTGTATTGCTTATAGAAGTTATGAGATTGATCACTGCAGGAACTTTTTTAGGGTCTGTAGGGGGCTGAAATAAGGCCCCATTCTCAATGCAAAAAAGCAGATGAATTTTTAATATTTGTTTTGAAATTCCCAAACAATGAAAACAAATCAAGTAGAGTAGCCTAATCATTCATAAATTTTCATCACAGGTCCACAGATTATAATTTTTACTTCAAAATTGTTAAGTAAACCTAATTTATTGGCCTCTATTTATTTTAATGAGGTAAGTTTTGACCAAATTGAAAGTCAGAAGGAGCCCAATTATACTCTGGATTAATTTTCTCCCTATTTCTTTGTATAAAACATATTTCCCAATTTCAAGTAAATGTCGCTATTTTTGTATTGGCCTCTATTGGTAAAAATGCTTTTTTAATACACAAAATGAATATATGCATTATTATGTATAAAATAATCAGGCCTATAATCTCTACTTTTTAAAAAAAACATAACATATGAGATTCAAAGTATCGTATAACTAGGCCTGTATGTACAATATGTGTATCATAAAAACACAGGACTGTTGATATTATTACATCGGTAGATTAAATCGAAGAAAATGAAATTAAGAAAAGTATGAATATACATGTACTTCAAATATAGATCTAAAGATTGTGTACTAGTTGTTCGGAATAGTAATAATTTGTCTACAATATATATATATATATATATATATATATATATATATATATATATATTTATATACTTTGTGCACATGGATATATCTGAATGAACAAATGATTAAAAGAAAAATCTCATTGCAAAATGGTTTAACTTTTATTCAAAGAACATTTACTAACATTGCCAGAATCAGACAATCCCGGATATAACAGCTATCCAAAGAAATGCACGTTGTATTCACAATACCCTAAATCACCAACAAACAATCTGTTGGATACATTTCCAGGACTTGCGTAAAATGTTCCAGCAGTCGGAATAACTCCCACGGACGAAAATGTTGAGCAAGATATAAGATTTTTGTTGAACCAACCGAAGATGTTGTCAGCACTGTTAGAATTTTCATAACTTCCGCAACGTCGGAATCTTCGGCATGGTCGAGAGCCAGTGAGGTAATCATAACAGGTATGGCTAATGCAACTATAGTAAGGATATGAGCAGAGATCAACAGTCTGACATGGTATATAGTGCGCTGTATTTTGACAAGTTTTATTTAACGACGCATACAAAGGATGAATAGCATTGCTGTTCAAAGACGGTCTGTCTTTCTTGACACTGTCGATTACAAAATACTTTCCATGGGCTGATTTTGTAATTCCCTCACAGACACGAGAATGCCCAGGAGAAGTTGACACAACAACAAGCCAGTCTCGCCAAAAATACTTTTTTGAGAGTTTATCGTAGAGACTCTGACTATAATTTTTACTGTCAAGATTCGAATTCTCAATTACAAATTTGTCGATGTCTTTTAATGACTGGTTATAGTAAATGTTTTCCAATTTGAGGTCTACGACCTGCATTTTATTTTGAATCTGTTCCATTCTCACATTCCACAAATGAGCGTAAAATGGAATTATATCATCCTGTCCCTTTATAGCCATGTACCCCAGCTCTACTTTTGCAGCAACCAGAATCAACTTCAGTATACCAAGCATGAATATCCTCATCTTCTTTCTGTCATTCTCGGTGTAAAGCATTGCAGGCTTTACCATCCCCTGACTAAATGCCCCATTGTCGAACATGAATCCTGCAAATAGTTTAGAACCACTGTCACTGTAATCAGTTTCATAACTATTGATGAACAGGTTTTTCTGATCTGTAAATCCAGACTTCGGCACTTGGAATAATCGAGTGAAGTGTTCCGATACAACGTGGATTTTGGCTTCTAAACTAGAGTAAGCTACCTGAACAGCAGACCATCGAATGAGTCTAGTAACGTCCAGAAAATCGGTATTTACTTGGTCAAATCTTCTGTTGATTGTGTCAGATAGATGTCGCAGGAACTGAAGCTCTGGAGATTCCGTAGGCGTAGCCGATATTCCAAAAATAAGTTTGACAACAGATGTAAACATATTGATGAATGGTGATATTGACTTCGACACATCTTGAATTACTCTGGTAAAGGCCCCTTTGTTGATATTCTCCGAAACAGTGTTAGCTGCGACCAGGGCACTTCTATACTGTGCTTGACCATCAGACAACGGCACAGCAATAAAGACGATACCAAGTAGACACAACATTTTCCATGTACCCTATAATTAAACAAAAGGTTACTGACGACAACACTCCTCTAAGTAACCTCGTCCTTACAGACTTGTAGTTGTTACAAGTTTTGGAACTCTAATTAAGGCCCACTTTATGTTTGTGAGTTATGAGCAGTTATTTATATGTAAGATACATCTTTTGACCTGTTGCAGTGGCTTGGACGCTCGCTTCGCATTCTGGAAATCCAGAGTGCTGTTCTCCATCACGATGCCTGGTTAAAAATAATACGCTTAATTCCATAGGTAGTGATTGCTCCTTCCCCAAGCACCAGGCATTACATGTCTCGTGTCAAGGTATAGGTTGGTACAATAAAGAAAGAGAGAAGTTGTGGTCTTTGAATAACAATTTTTCTATGTAAACTTTACATCGTCATTGTTTTTCTACCTTGACTGTGGTGCACATGGTTTCGATGATTAAACATTTGCCTTGTACATGGATAATTATGCAAACTGATCTATAATTCATATGGAAATTATCACACAAATTCTATCATTTCTGATCAAACGGATTTAGGAAAGATTTTAAAAATGACCTCGAACCTTGAATTTTCAATTCAGTGTACCTTGAATCTTTGAGTGATGGTTTGTGTCAAGTTTGTTAAACGTTATCTATATAGTGATTCTTGGTATATATGTAATTAGAAAATGTGAACAGTTTACAGACGAGAGACAGACGACACATCGGGTCAATTTTAATCAGAAGAGTTCATTATATTTCAAAAGGCGATTAGGAAGGATCACTTTCAAACAAATTCTAAATACGCAATATTGTAAAACTTATACGGTACCAATTTTGATGCACCAGATGCACTTTTCGACAAATAATGTCTCTTCAGTGATGCTTAACCGATATGTTTGAAATCCGAAATAACAATGAAGTTTTAAAGCTATCATAGCCAAAAACAGAGTGCCAAAAAAGTGGATAATGCGAATAAAGGCGTTATAAAAAATATGCAAAATAAAGGCACAGTAACGCGAGGCAAAGACTTAATAAACTAAGAACAAAGGCGTAATAATGCAAAACAAAAGTGTGCGAATGCAAAACCACTCCGATCACCTCGGTCGAATCCATCTAACCTCGAATGTATGATGTTTTCCGCCATATAACGTATACATGTATACAGTGACGTATAACAACATACAAAACGTCACTGATCAACTGGAACTACTGACAACTCCTGCGAAAAAAAACCAGTCTATTTTACGCTATTTTTTATGACACTCTCAATGTTTGTAACTATTTCTCTTTGAGATTTATGGGTGGGTTTTTTTTTCTGGAAATAGGGGGCAGTTTTTAAGGAAAATTCGATAATTTAATTTCAATAAAAAATATTTTAATCACTACTATCTGAATGCGGCAGTTTTTTGGGGTTTTTTGCCAGAGTAAATTGATGAACGCATTACAGATGTTAGGCGTGTATACATATCACTTACCGTCATATATCCGAGGCTAGACGTAGAGTACCGGAATGTACCGAAGTTTTCCGAATGAATGCAATACAAACTTTGTAAGGTGTTAAAATGCAAAACAAAGGCACACGTATTAAAAAGAGAGAAAACGTAATAACTCGAAGTGAAAAGGCATACTAACACAAAGCAAATGCTTTCTTACGTCACGTTATTATGCCTTTGGTTCGCGTTAATACGCTTTTCATTCTCGTTAATTTGCATTGTTCGCAGTATTGCACCTTTCTTTCGCGTTATGACGCCTTTGTTATACATTATTACGCCTTTTAAATCCGCGTTACTACGTCTTTGAAATCTGCATTATTATGTCTTTTATTCGCGCTATAACGTGCATAATTATCTTTTAGAATAATATATTATTCAATTTCATTGATCGAGGGCTGGTCACGTAGAGGGATATAATTCGTGATATCTCCCTCACGCGCAGGGTGACAACTGTGTTGTCTCTCTTTAGAAGATAACTTCTAGATGATGGCGAGAAAGTTCTATTAAAAAATAATTGAAGATATACCGGATCGTTAATCATAAACTTCAGCGTCAACTTTAACGGTCACAAATAACAATCGGGAAGAAAAATATTTCCATTCTAATGCAATTTTGCATTTCATTTGATGTGTCCTTTTTTTGAAATACATTACGAAATGTTTACGTTTGACGTTATGCTTTTGCGTCATTCACTGTGACGTCACATTGAAAGATTTCTCTCGTTTAATTTCCTCAAACCTCAATGTTTTGCTTTCGTTAACATATAATATATCTAATAAATGTACATCTTCGCTAGCCAAGGGTGGCGATACACGGTATTCCACTTTCAGAGGATAGAGGAACGCCGTGTATCGTCACCTTTGGCTAGCGAAGATGATAAATGTATGGCATTGGTGTAAAACAAATTAATTTATGTAGTTGATGGTAACATTGATTTCACCCCTCGAAAACTATTGAAAAGATACATGGTATTAGTCAATAAATGTATGATATTTTTTTTAACGTTCAGATTCTTCAGGATACGCGGGTATGTTAAGGCAGGTCATGTTTCATTTATGCACGTAAACTGCATAGTTTTTAAAATGTGTCTTACATAGAGAGAGGGTGCCACTAACTCTTAAAAACTATTTTGGTTGTTTACATGAGAACATTTTGTATCATAACAACATGACAAACATGCGCTTCCGTATGACGTCATTGCATGACTGTTATAAATAGACCATGGGGGCACCTTAATAGAAAATGCAAAAGTAACACATTATCCCAAGATTCAAATATTGGTCTGACTGGCGATAATGACGGTAAAATATCCACAGTATATCAGAATTACTGATAGAATCCTACCACTTTCAGTAAGAAATAATTATTGAACATTTAAACACGATACCATCTAGCTCATGTTTTACATTTTGCATGATGCTATGTAGTTTTCTTTAAAAGTTTTCTTAACAGAGGATTCTATCAGTAATTGCCGTGTACATTAGTTTATGACCTTTCAAACGGTGTATAAAAAGTCTCTAAAAGTATGCGGGCTAATGTGCTACTTTTGCAGTTTTATTTCAGTCTGTGACAGAGGAAAATCGGATCGACATGCTAAATGAAATGTTTTCTCCGTTAAACAAAGTTGTCAATGAATGATATCAACATACCTTCTTAATATCAATAAATTCTCAGCGTTTCACATATATATTCCATATATCCCATGTCATATATTTCAAATACTCTACATTTTTTCGATATTTGCATGGCACATATAAACAAATTCCTTGCATGTGTCAACGTCACTCGATGCATAGTCATGACGTCATCAGTTTACTTTCATATCGATCAGACAGAAATTACACAACAGCAGTATAGCATTTCGAATTTTGTTGGATCTTAGTAGCTGCATGGTTTATTTTATGCATAAATAAAACTTAAATAAAAAAATAAAATCGGAATTTAATATATACTTAGTGATATACTTATTTCAATTATGACGTCACATTGTTTCCCAGTAAAAATTTTCATAACCTGCCTTAACGTACCCGCGTAATAAAAAGTATGGAATGTTTAGCAGGGAGACATAACATATTATCAGGTCTGAGTAGGGTTATCACCCTCGGGCGCATAGGCGTCACAGTCACAGTACGCGTCAGTATGATAAAAAAAATTATGTATATGGACCCGAGATCGAAGCTTATCATCACATAAAGCTAGTGATGTCTCAATGATTTTCGATGGACGCCAAACTTCTAACAAATCTAACAATCAATATAGTCCTTGTGTTGTCATTGTTAGGTCAACTTTTAGATAGGAAGGGTAATTGTGGGATAAAACATTGAGTGGTCTGACAACACTGTGTTCTTACCATTATAGAGTTTTCCGGTGATATGGAAAGTCGGTGAAGACTGTAATCTATATAGTTTTTTCTTATCAGTTAGATTAAGGAAATAGCCGACATAGTTTTATACTGTAGATAAAAATAAGGTCACGATAAGTGAAGTGCACAGCCTTGTTGACAATAAAGGTCAGTGACATATTGGCATTCACAGGGAAATCTAGAAGAGGAAGTCTTATTAATCTTTATCATCTGAATCGGATTGGTTTACAAGAGGAAAGCCTTTCAGGTCACCACAAAGACTTTCAGTACAAATCTTATCGCTTTTGACAATATACTGTAATGTACATATATTCTTATTTTCACTGAAACTTTATGTTCATCATTTTCACTTCATCCAAACTTTGAAATACCGAATGGGCATAAAATCTTACAATTTATAATTACGTGTAATATTTTACGTAAAAAGGTGGATTAAAATGTCTCCAATCATTAGCCAATCGTAATTCTAACAAATACACATGTAGGACCGAGGAAAACGATTTACTGATATTCCGGATCTTGGGTCAATTACCGGATTGATAGATTAATTGAATATTGTTTAACGTCCCTCCTGAGAATATTTCACTCATATGGATACGTTACCATTGCTGGTGAAGGGCTGTAAAATTGAGGCCTATGGTCGGCACTTAGCCTTTGAGCAGGGTGGGATCTTTATCGTGCCACACCTGCTGTGAAACGGGGCCTCGGTTTTAGCTGTCTCATCTGAAGAACCACCCCATATAGTCGCCTCTTACGACAAGCAAGGGGTACTGAGGACCTGTTCTAACCCAGATCCCCACGGAAATTTTGGCTTTTTCATTACATTTCTTAAATTGCGGTGTCGACTGCTTAGTGAACCCAATTAGTGATTAAAATAATTTGTTTAATTGTGTGGTTCGTTACAAATACACGTAATATGTCTTAGGCGTGACCGTGTTTGGGGACGAAGCAAAAACTATTGGCATTAGAAATTATATCCTTAACAGGATTTAAAAAAAAACAACAGGATAAATGAAAATTCCTACGTTGTCATGAGGTGTACAAACAGCTGTCAAAACATCTTAACATCTTGTTAAACGACTTTCGACATTTGATCCGCCTATCCAATCAACACGGGAAATATAATGCAATTGACATGTGGTGTGTGCAAAAGAGACAATCACTACTTACACTATATGTCTTTAGCTCATAAGTTGAGTTGGTACATGTAGTTTGCTGTTGATATCTATTTTCAATAAAATATTCACGTATGAAGCAAAAGTGGACGACTTTCTTATATTTCGAGTTCACATGGATGTATCGAATCGACATATGAATGAAAATTATTATTGTTAATAGATAATACGTCGTCTATATATCTAAATGTCGAATCGAAGACCATAGAAAGATATTTTGTTTTCTCATGTAGAAGTTATTGAGTAAATGAGAAATAAAAACAGGTCACCTAACAAAGGAGCACAATTCATAGGAATTACAACAGACTGTTGGAAGACGTCATCACCAAAGACTACGAAGAGTAAGTAAATCCAGCATATTTATAATTTCACCTTCAGAGTACTTGTGCATGGAATCAGAGTGGTGTTTAACAAAGTATTTTCGGATGACTGATCACTACCTATGAATATTTCGTTTTCCATTTTTGTTGAAGAAGCAACTGACTATGATGTAAAAAAAAAAAAAAAAAAAAAAAGTCTAGTCTTCAATTTATTTCGAGGAATGGTCGTGTAAAGTGTTGAAAAGTCAAATGTTTCGATGTTGTTGATTTGAGAAAAACTTCTTTTGAATTTTTAAAAAACACATTTGATTGGCACCACTTCTGGCATATGTAGTGGCACAGTACGTTTGAAGTTTCTCTTTCACAGCTGTTAATATTTTCGTGAGGAGCAATTATAGGGTTTGGTAGAACAGCGCTGCTTCTTTGTTTTTATTGGTTTTTATGAAACTAGGAATCCAGTATAGGTACGATAACTCATATTCATCCGACCCGTTGACTGGGATATCAAATGTGTCTAAAACTGAAGCATGCTTTTGAAGAATTTCATCTTTTCAAGTGCAGTTGGAGTATAAGTACTATTACCAAAAGTGGAATTAATTCCAAGTTCGTTCACAATACAAGTACACTTGTAATAATGAGCCTCACAAAGGTGTTACAAACTCTGCCAGCTGGAACCAAAACATATTCCTCATGTAACCTATGAAAGGTGAAGATAACGAACAGTGATCAATCTCAAAACTCCCACAACCAATACAAAATAGATAGTTGAGCAAACATGGATTCCTGGACACTCCAGAGGTGGAATCAGGTGCCCAGGAGGAGTAAGCATCCCCTGTCGACCGACCACACCCGCCGTGAACCTCACATCCCGATCAGGCAAACGGAGCCATTCGCAGTCAAAATCAGTATGCCTATCTGATTCTTTTATCTCTTCTGGTTTACTAAACACAGAAGGATAGATGGTATGTGCTTTTCTTTTGATGTGTCTAGATATTGATATATTTCTTTTTCATATTTAGCCCATCGTCTGGCATAATCTATTCCAATTCCTTTAAAATTTTATATGAAGCATCTGATCTGAGACAAAGATGATATAAAGTTTAATTCCAGGACTCCTGCACCTCTGGGGCTATAGAATGGGGCAAAAACTACCAAAAAGCGACAAAATATTCGATAATTTTCTCTACGACTGCATATCTTTAACAAAAACTAAATGTATAGTGATATTAAGCAGGAAGGCCTCTACCAACATGGTACATTTCATGATCCCCGGAGTAGAGGTTGACTCCAGGGCAGGGCCAAACCACTTGGTATATATAGTAGAGATGTGCAAAACATGTACGAGTCATTATCAAAATCCGTCAAAATTTGTGTCACAAGCACAAAAATCAATTTTGAAAAGCGAAATTTCCTAACCTTTCACATGGAATTAGTAATGTACCACGAGTTTTAAGTTTACAAGTAAAAGCAGTATGTCGCAGCCAGTAACATTGGCTTACAACTATCCTTAATACATTGATATTTTGATGTCCCAAGTCATGAAATGGACTGATTCAAGTGTTATAGTGCATTTGATGCTGCAGCTTTCATTATTTTTATGCATCATTTACTATATGTATGTATGTATGAATTCTTAAAACCATGTAAGTGTTAATAATTTTACACGTGTTGTTCTGAAATTATCTGTAAAGTGTTGTCCCACATATTTGTGTGTTTCCTGTTACACAAACAGAAATGAAAGGAATAGAAATATGATGCATGATCCAAATGATATTTCAAAACTTCCCCTGGTCTAAGTGTTCTTTTCACTGTACCATGCTACAAACAAAATGTGGTTCTGAATGTAAATACAGGATAAAAAGTCCGAAGTAGGAGTACAAAATGTATGAGTCTTTCCTGTTACATTGAAAATAATGCAAAATCTATGCACAAAAACATTTGATTTGCACTGCAAAGTAGCTTGTTAAGTTTATTTTTAACTTTTAAGTGTATTTCAATTTATCAGTCTGGATAATTGACTCTGACAAGAGAAACATTGACTCCGTACAGACTCCGATTAAATGGACATTGTTTATAATAGTTAAGGTCATGTATGCCAATTATCCTTCAGTGCTGTCAACCCAGAGCATGGGTATTGTTTAAGTATCATTAATAGATTTGTAGTGCAAGCAATCACACGTGTTGTTTTTCTTTGTGTGAAACAAGAAACATTATAAGTATCATTTTCAATTATTGAATGCAGACTTATTAGAATCTCCATCAAAATCCAGTTGTGATTTGGAACTTTTACCATTTACGGAGTTAGAATCATTCGAGAATAAAGCATATAAACTATATGTTATTTTGCGCTTTACAAATGAATAAAATAATAATAATGATAATATGTAACAGAAAGAACAGGAGTTCGTAACAAGAAGAATGCACTTTAAAATTGTTTCTGTATCTTAAAGTAAATATTGGTTGGAATGATTAAATGCATTGGACTCCTTACTAAAAGACATGTATGATTTAGTTGGGTTCTTTTTAAATTCTGGTCAAAACATCATTCAAAAATTTCAAAATAGGAAAGACATTCTGGCAACAGGACAGACATACTTTCTATTTTAATTTAAGGACAAACTAATCATGTGATATTTACCCATCAAGTAACAAAAACATACAATTATAATTTTTTGCATAGAAAATAAAATTATTGGTTAAATTTGTAATAGGATGGATAGGGTTGTGAAACAGGGACAGAGAACATAATATATATATATATATATATATATATATATATATATATATATATATAAAAGCACTGAAAAGGCCACGACAGTGTCGTGCCCTTTTCAGTGCTTTTATAAATTTCTTTACTGGCCTTGTATCTTCTCAGATCCGACACTTTAAGAAAGTAGGGTGTTGTTGGGTTTTTGTGCTTTTATATATATATATATATATATATATATATATATATATATATATATATAATTTAATTCTTATTGTATCTTTGTCTCTGATTGGTCAAATTCCAATTGAGGAACGCAGGTGTGTTTTTTTGTATAACCTGGTTTGGTATGTGGACATACCCCCTTGACAACCAGAAGACGGAACTATTTTTTTCTTTCTCTAAATTTACATCACAGCACTGTTTTCAGCCTTCTATGGAATAGAAAGTCAACGTGTACAATAAGATACTTCGGTTTGATACACATACTTTTTCTCGTTGTCATTTAGCATCTACTTGTACGCAAATCACTGTTGTAACTCATCTTTCTCTGTATGATGATCGAATAATTTTAAAATAGATTAATACAAAGGTATTATATTCGAATTAATGATTTACCAAGTAAGAATTGTCCTGTTCATTTTCAAATACATTTCTCATTGGCGAAAGGTGGGTGTGTGTTTCATTGCTGATCCGCCTTTCAACAAAGCAAACAAAAAAATCATACGTCACATTTTACCACATGACGTCAGTCACATTGACATGTGAATCACGATTTGTCACTTGCTTACATATTTTCTTGTGTTGGATTTACTATTAGTGACAACTTTGCATGCAAGGGTAAGTTTTCATGTAGTAGAAATTTTCACAGAGTTAAAAGCCGCAAATTATTGCATTTTCTGATATTTGAAGACTTACTTTGGGTAGATCTAGGCCTAAACAATGCAATTTCCCGTATTTTCTCAATCTGTCGAAGATGAGCGACTTCAAAGTCGATCTCTAAAGGGCAGCGAAATACGCATTGCATGCATAGTCTACGCATATTTTCTGTCATGACAAACTTCACCTTCGATACAATAATTTAATAAATAGGCTAGGCTCTGTTGAACTAAGACAAATTGATAACGAGTTAAGATGGTCACCTTCTATAGCTACATGTAGACGCTTCGTCGTTGTTGCCAAGTGAATCATTGCGTGGCTCAGTTGACTTGTATTTTTCGTTTGATTAACGAAGGTTAGTATCATTAGTATCTTTGTCTCCTGCAGTAAATTATCAGGAATGACTTTAATTCTGAGGCAAGTTAATACGAGTATAACCTGGTTTGGGTCATGTAAATATATTAAGCTGTATATGTAATTTTGTTTCGTGCTCCAGATTGCTGGGTTTTCCGAAAATGTACAGGGGCAACGCGTGTTTCCGAAAACGACCTGATATCATCATATGAAGAAGATGCCCCGAATCTCCTGTTGCAGGTTGAATATTATGACCCAAATGATCCTGCATTTAGTAGAAATGATATGTACATCTGCTGACAAGTAGATTGTAGGCCGAATAGGAAAACGATGTGCCCGAAAATTATCATGTTGTGAAAACTTCGCGATTTGATACCATAATTTGTCGTTTCATGAAAGAAATTATTTGTTTTCTATAAAATCTAAACCGCATATTGTTTAGTAAGAGTTGAACCTATTCAATATCAATTAATCTGTTGTGGCCCAGCCGGTGCTGCGGAGGTCATAGAACAATTTTTTTCTCTTTATCAAAAGTATATCTTTCTATGAAAACCCCTAAAGGTGTGTATATTCCCTGTGTTTATCATTATATTATGCGCTATCCCTATTATCCTTATAACACAATATTGGCGTCGACGGTAATCAATAATTTTGCAATATTTGCATCCGTGGTGATATATTATCACCATATGTATTAGAAACTGTCGTTTTGGGCGTTTAATATTTAAACGTGTATTTACGATATTCCGACGTTGAACCATTTTGTCATTGAATCTGTCGTATTGAACGTTCGTTATTTTTGATAAATCTACTAGTATAGCGATGCACGTGAGCGGATCATAGGATCTGATTTTATCAGATTGTGAAAATAAACTTGTGTTGTTTAACGTAGTTCATTTCTTTGATCTAGTAGACCCAACAATAGCATGTCCGACATGGTCTGGCGATCTTATCCTACGTGTATATTTCATTTTATGCGAGTATTTATCTTGGACTATGAGAACAATGAATGATTGATGTGTTCCGCCACACTCAATACAGGAATGAGAGTACCAAACCCCCGCATGCTCAACCCGAACGCAGTTTACCCAAGATTGAGGGGAGGTATAAATGTCTAGGTGTTGCTTGATTGACTAATATCAAGAGTGAAATTATTTGGAATTTAAGGAAACATTTTAGAGGTTCAAATTAATTGTCAGGATGAAAATTTATCACACAAAATCGAAAAATGACTGAGGAAATTACCATGGTAGGAGTGTGCTTAACATAAAGGGTGTGATTTACTGAAGATTGTTATGTGTTGTAAAAAAAAAAAAAAAACAACAACAACAACAAAAAACAAGTACAAATATGGCCTATAAAAGGCACGGGACCCTATATGATTTTTGTCGTTTTTTATCAGCACTTGGAATGAACTTTGAAATGTTTGCGGTCATTTGTTTAGAATTAATATACTTAATTAGTGAGAGGGCCAAAGGTTAGTATTGAGGTCTATGGGAAATGAATTGGTACTCTTTTCCCTACAATTTTTTCAGTTATCTGGTGGCACCCAGTTTTTATTCTAATTAGATTGATTAGAATATTCGTTGACATCCCTACTTTTTTCTTATTCTCGAATCCCGCTCGCGCCGGTAAGTGAGAAAGTTTACCAGTTTACTTTCAGAAGGTCAGTGGTCTCTTCTTTCCAGGTAATTGTATCTGGGTTGAGAGAATCAAGATACAATGTACCTGGGAAGAGACCACCGACCTTCTGAAAGTAAACTGGTAAACTTTCTCACTTACCGGCGCGAGCGGGATTCGAGGATAAGAAATAAGTAGGGATGTCAACAAATATTCTAATCAATCTAATTAGAATTAACTATTTTGATTCCGTTCTCGCTTCTCAAATATCTAACAACGTCTTACAGAGGGTTCCGTCAGCGCGACCTTTCGATCAATCAATCAGCGCATCGCCTAAGAAAGCATTGGTGCGATTACGGTTCATTCGAAACAATTACTGTAAATGTATTACATTTGGCTGTGTATTCTATTTAGCGCCTTTTGGCGGAACGCAGCTTCCGCTAAATCAAGTACATCGCTAAATGCCATCCGTAAATCTAGATGTTTAAAGTAATTCAGGAATGCGCTAAATCAAATCTACGCTAACTTGTTGAAAAAACGATTTCCGCCAAATATCGTACACGCCAAATATAAGTGTCGGAATTGTCTCTTATAATTACTTGCTAATTATGTGGATCCGCCGACTTGTTTCATGAGTATTGTCCACTACGTTCTTAATAGACTGAACCTTTTCATATTGAGTTCGCTGTTTCATAAGAACAGTCATGCCTCGGAAGTTAAATGTTTGGCGGTTTTTCAAGAGGAAATTCAGTTCAGTGTTCGTTGTATTTGTCATTTGTAGTCTAATAATTGTAACCATTATTGGAAAACTAATTAACAAGAGAAAATGATCAAGGCCTATAATTGTATTTGTTTAATCTTTGAATACGCTGTGTCCAACGCTATTATTAACGCTTCATCGACAGGGGATACGTTTGTAGGAGTTATCTTTCTTGCTGCTTGTTAGACGACCGATTCTTCAATTGGAGCTTCAATCAAACTTCCCCTTTTATGCTTTATGTGGAATTTTTAACAGCTAATATTTTAATATAAAGTTTTGAATATATATTGTACAGTGTCTCACTTACAAAGTCTAGTAGGGGGCCTCCGTGGCCGAGTGATAAGAGCATTGCGCTCAAAACCACAGGGCCTCTCACCTCTGTCGGCGCGGGTTCCAATCCCGCTCGCGCCGGTAAGTGAGAAAGTTTCCCAGTTTACCTTCGGAAGGTCGGTGGTCTCTTCCCAGGTACATTGTATCTGGATTCTCTCTTCCACCAATAAAAACTGGGAACCACCATATAACTGAAAAATTGTTGAGTGTGGCAGAAAACATCGAAACAAACAAAAACAAACAAACTCTAGAGGTTTAACTTTCACATAATTGGATCACTGTTCGTCATCTTCACCTTCCATACCAATCCCGTGAGGATCCGGGTTAGAATATGTCCTCAGTACCCCTTGCTTGTCGTAAGAGGCGGCTAAATGGGGCGGTCCTTCGGATGAGACCGCAAAAACTGAGGTCCCGTGTCACAGCAGGTGTGGCACGATAAAGATCCCTCCGTGCTCAATGGCCATAAGCGCCGAGCATAGGCCTTAATTTTGCAACCCTTTACCGGCAGTGGTGACGCCTCCATATGAGTGAAATATTCTCGAGTTAAACAATATTCAATCAATCAATCAATCAATCCTTTCATACCGGTGCAAAACGTGTGGACAGGGTGATGCATATATCAGGACTTAATATTTATTTTGAACATGACCAATTTTTACTGAACGTTCGAATATATTCGAATACTGTAATCAAATATTCGAATCTGAATTATTGACAGTTTTGACATTTCTAGAAATATGTGATTCATGGGCCTCATAAAGAAGTTTCAAGTGACACTATTGTACGTTGAATTCGAACAGTGATGTGAGCGGCAGGATTTGAGGCTGCCATTTCTAAGGTTCATATTGGCGGATCTGCATCTATATCTAAAGCATAAAGAAACTTGGTTCCTGTTGATGACTTTTTGAGTAAAGTGAGTTGGTCAAATATTGACATTTTTAGAATGTATTATGATAAACTGGTTGTCTATAATGACAAGTATTCATGTGTAGTTCTGAAGTTGTGAATAAAGAACCTCATTACGATTTGAAAAAAAATTATTGTATCATGCATAAAATCTTCACATTATCCCAGAAGTGAATTTTTTTTTTAAAAATAGGAAATTAAACGAAACTTACATTGGTAAAAGTTTGATTCCAATTATTGGAGTAAATACAAGGCAATGTAGAAATTCGTCGACTCCCTCCAACCCCGCAGGGAGGTTTCTGTAATTCATATTAGTGCTTGCAAAATGTAAATGGCATAATGTATAGGTGTAAAGTCTTATGTACCTAGCACAAACATGTTTTAGCGGTGAAGCAATGATTTGGCGGCTGCGCAGTACAATTCACCCTACAGCGCCGATATGTGGAATCAAACTTCGCCTTTATCAAGGTAAGTCTCGTTTACTTTCCTAATTTAATCGAAATTCATTTTGTAGTTCCGCTTTTGTTGTTAATTTCAGTATGCTTCATTATAAAGTGAACCTCTGGACGAGAAACAACACTAAAAACCCGGTCACTTACACAATAACGAATATAGATTGGAAAACACACAATAAACGCCAGATATTGACAAAATTCTCTGGGGAGTCGACACGCTCCCTCTTCCAACCCCAGGCTTAAGAGAAAGATTCAGGGTTCTCGCTTCCGGTAAAAAGGAGCTGGTCTACTGGCAATTGGCCCCTATCGTAATTCAGACACCCAGTTTCACTACAATGTCCATTTTGAGGAAAAATGTTCCAATTCCAAAACAGAAAAATTCTAGGCTGATACATTCATCTGAATTTTTTTTTTTAAAATATGATTATCCCCAAACTCCTCTCTGGACTATGTTTAAAACCGCACATTAAAACATTACACAGATCCAATTAATTTCATAATGAACATGTATAAATTTCATTTTCTATAAGCCGAACACCTGAAAAATGTTTTTCATATAAACACATACATATATTTTTAATGATAAACAGGACAACTTCAAATTCTACATGTATACAATAACCACAGTGCTGCGCTCTACGAAACACGTCCGCTCGTCTTGAGAGTTCGCGGGTAAGAGAGACAGAGAAGCAAGTGCGATATCATAGTCGTCCGAGCCCGAACCGGAAATCCTAAAATTCCATCCCCTAAATCACTACACCCCAGGAGGACTTTTTCAAGTTTAGTCCAGCAGCACTGTAGCTTACAATAGATACATACAATTTTACAAATCAATGAATGAATTTCACTTATCATTATCAATATAATAAACTTTAGTCAATAGAATTGTAACACTTTAACAGTCCAAAATGAAGTTCACAACAAAGAATGTCATGGTCACACAGCACATCACATGAAATCCACGAACAGAAAAGTCACATCTGAGTCACGCACGGTCACAAATTTCGTCATACGAACACGTCACAGACAGGTATTATCCTAGACAAACGCATCACGACATGGAACATAACACTAGAGGGTATTAGAACTTCCAGGTCAGCAGATGGAATACTTCAAGGAAAGGTCCTCGCCAAAGTTTACCCCCCCCCCCCCATATAACTCACTTTCTTCCGTACCTCCTTGCAATGACGACCAATGGGAACTTACAAAGCCACTAGCAGCAAACACATCCTGTTCATTACTTTGTAATTTATCAGGGTAAGCCTCTGTCTGAGAGAATACACCTATCCCATTAGCCATCAGCGACCCTGTCCAAGCCGGACAGAGACACAACTCCCGCATGCTCCAACATTACACTGGAAAGAATTTTCACCCCAGACGCATCCTTCTCATCGGAGAACTGTTCATCCCGACCTTCAGACACCAGAAGGACAGTGCGCCTCAACAGTTGTGTCAACCTCAAAACTCAGAGAATATCCAAAGTTACCTCGAGAAGTCATACCACTATGGCAACCGACACTATTCTAGGTGTCATCCAGCCAACAACCTTGATGACTAACGCCTGCCTCCGTACCCTCCGGCCTGGTGTTACCCATGTTTGTGCCAACCAGTGTTTCTCTGAACACCTACACCTTTCGACAACCTCATGCCATACAATTTTAACTTCTGACCCTGTTGTACTGAAGCCTTCTAAGAGTTTATCGATCACTTGCCACGATCTTTTTCGAGTCCCGGTCCTTGGCGACGAACCAAATAATTCATTCTGATTTAAAAACTCGGGACTGTCCTTACAACCAGCCCTACAATCTTCTATATTGATATGCCTAACCAGTGGATATATCGATCTTGACCTGTTTATAATCTAACAGGCAAGCGACCAAAACACATCCTCCTGCTCGGGAACATCATTCGTCTGGAACATTAATAACTGAGATGAACCAACACCTGACCGATCCTTAGTGATATACTAGTGACATGGGGTCCGAGAGAACTAGGATAGGATCATACTGGGGGGTCTGAGGTTGGTCATATATAACACTACTAATATGTTTCCCTCTGTCACTATTTGTAGGGTTAATGTAATAGATGCTCCCTAAAGACACCACCTCATTACTGTTGAGGACTCTAGGGTATGGCTCACCCACCATGCTTGTAAAACCAGCCTGCTCCATCAATATAGCTGGCCGTCTTGGCTCAGGACAAACCCCTACTTGACCTACAGGCAAGCTATCACAACCTGATTTTATAGGGGAAACCCCCAATTACCCTAGACAGAGGTCTTGGGAAAGAGTTACCTTCACTCCTATGACACCCTGCTCAAAAACATACCACGGTATATTACATAGTATGCGATTGTGAATTAAAGTATAGTGGGCCTAGTTTTTGACAAGACCGAAAAGCCAAAGTCTTTAAAATTTTCGTTTATTGGCGGCTTGCTCCTAGTATCCCCCCTCCTTAATTCTATTATGACAGTTGTAAAATGAGAATGAAAATGTAAGATTGTATCAATGAAAAGAACCCTGCCAATGAATTTAGCGATTGGGGAAAATTAGGTTTTCTTAAGGGTTTCAATTTAAACTCCCTCCCCGACAACACATGTAAATATACATGCTATGCAATGTTATAAATCGATTTTAAATGATGTGGAAATCATTTTACAGACATTAAAAATCCCTTACAAGTACCTCTTATTTTTTGCTGAGAAAGAGAGAGATTGTTTTACACTCCGTCAAGAATTTTTACTCATATCGAGATGGCCGTAGGTAAAGGTGAAGTAACACAAATTTAGACCTATGCTTAGCACTTAGGGTCGTAGTGCTCAGTGAGGGCTCTTTATGGTGCCAACGCTTGCCGCGACACTGGACCTCCGTTTTTAAGGTCATATCCGAAAGACCCATAACTCTTCTAATTGCCGAGCACTTGATGAAAGAGCAATCACAACCTATGTTAACGTCTGCAAATGTTTGACCCGGTTATGGTACGAGCGAGACTCGAACTCACGACCTCCCGGCTACAAAGTGAATGCTTTACCACTGAGCTACCGCGATCAGTGTAACGATGATGCATATAATAACGAATGCAATGAAGCATAAGGGGAATAGCAAAGAAAAAGAAACTACAGATTGAATCTCAGTTAGATTAAGAATATCAAGTTGTAAATTCTAAGTTACAATTTATAATGCAACAAATGCAATAAGTTGAGATGTAATTAAGGATGACATATAGATGTAAGAATTAAGAAAGACAAACGCGAATAGAACATTGAAATATGATAAGATGACATGGAATTAAGAATGTCATGTAAAACAAGGTACAATTGTGTACATAAAAAGGCACAACAATTTTAAGTGGGTCTTGAATAAAGCTTAATGAAAGGTGAAGATAACGAACAGTGATCAATCTCATAACTCCTATAAGCAATACAAAATAGAGAGCTGGGCAAACACGGACCCTTGAACACACCAGAGGTGAGAGCATGTGCCTAGGAGGAGTATGCATCCCATGTCGACCGGTCACACCCATATGTTAGAATTTGAAGTGTGTCGTGAATAAACGTGATGAAAGGTGAATGTAACGAACAGTGATCGATCTCATAACTCATATAAGCAATACAAAACAGAGAGTTAGGCAAACATGGACCCCTGGACACACCAGAGGTGGGATCCGGTACCTAGAGGAGTAAGCATCCCCTGTCGACCAGTCACACCCGCCGCGAGCCCTGTATCCTGATCAGGTAAACGGTGTTATCCGTACTCAAAATCAGTGTGCCATGAACGGCTTAACAATCGGTATGAAACACGTCAGACAGCATTTGTACCAATGATAGTTTGTATTGATGAATTAAATCGTTATAATGACCATAGAATTTGCGAAATGCTTACTTCAATCGAGACTGTTGAAACCTGTGGTTTAAGTAAGTTAAATATATGCCAAGTATAATATCTCAACTTACATATATAAATTGGTAGCATTATTACGTCATAAATAACACCTTTTCAAAAAGAGCTTGATACCTGTTAGATTTCATCCAGATTATTACTATGGAAAAGGTGTGACCATCTATTGAGCAAATTGAAGTTAATATATATTGTGTGTCAATAGAAGATGAATAATGTATTTGAATGCAAATTTGCTCGACGCATGGGCTGTATGTTTTCTGAAAGGAAAACCCAATGAATTTTGGCATTTTTGCGATTTTATGCCAACTTTACACTCCTGTCGTATAACGCAAAGCTATTTTTGATCAAATTAAACGTATTTTGGGTTTGCTTATACATTCCTTATTTGAATGC
This sequence comes from Ostrea edulis, assembly GCF_947568905.1. Classification (NCBI taxonomy): domain Eukaryota; kingdom Metazoa; phylum Mollusca; class Bivalvia; order Ostreida; family Ostreidae; genus Ostrea; species Ostrea edulis. The sequence continues at coordinate 27,822,576 of NC_079173.1, forward strand.
CAGTTGACTGTAGAAACTCTACCTGCTTCTTAGAATTTAGAATCAAAACTGGAAATTGAAATGTTATATAAAGTACCATAGAGTTAATAATGTAAAATGAAAGGTGAAGATAACAAAGAGTGATCAATCTCATTACTCCTATAAGCAATACAAAATAGATAGTTGGGCAAACACAACACAGGTGAAATCAGAAGCCTAGGAGGAGTAAGTAGCCCCTGTCGACCGGTAACACCCTCATGTTAGAATTAAGAAATACAAGAAGGATGCTTGGAATTATGGTGGAAATTTATTTCCATAAAAATAAACTATACACCTTGAAGTCACAGTTTTCTTGATGGATATATAAGATATCTTACAAAGTTTCTCTACTACACTAATATCGGCCTTTCTTAGAAGCATTCCTACCTTCCTCACCCTCAAGCTTTGAAGTTAGAGATTTTGTAACTGTAAAGGGTCCAGTACTGGAAGAAAATAAAGATGCGCTATCTCGCACGATTTTGAGCACTCTTTTCGTACATACAAAGAAAGTTGCTATAAAGAATCCTTGTAAAGTGTTGAAGAAAATGAACAAATACCACAACGCCTGATTATTAGTTGCCGCTGCCAAGATACCAAAACACCAGGTTAACCCCATCACAAGCGAAAGTTTTGTGTAAATTAGTAATTTGCAAGTGTTCTTTCTCTTCAGAATCCGGGAAGTGTTCTTGGATGACGTGTGTATACTTATGGCAGATATAATGAAGAAAACAAAATTTGAAAACAACAGAATTGCGATGGGGACCAGAAAGAAGACAATTAAACCTCTGCTATTTGAAATCCAACAGACTCCCTCGCCATATCCAGGTTTAAAACTTGAATTCGAAGCATACTCAACCGAGGCTGCAGCCCCAACTATAATAATAGCACCCAACCAAGCATAGAGCCTGTAAAACTGCACACGCTTTGAAGAATGTTCACCCGAATTAGTGAACCCCCTTGAAAATGTGAAAAATATATCGAAAGACATCACATTCATCCAAAAGAAAGCAGCTATGAAGCTAAAATGCGTTACAACTGATAGGATCTTGCATAAACTTTGGTTTTTCATCTCGAAGATAAATGGTGCTATTAAATGTAACAATTGAGCAATGAATAAGGATGCCATCAAGCACATAAGGTTTTTGCCAGGAACATTGTGCAGCTTGGGGAAACAAACGTAAACAGTCAAACACACTAGCAGACACGTTAATGACAAAATTCCACCAACGAAAGACAACAGACTCTCTTCTTTTGAAAAATAAATTGTCAGTCTTCTGTACTCTATTTGATCATAAATGTTTGTTCCGTTTATGCAAACGTATGCATAGCTTTTATTTTCCGAGAGCGTAAAATCATGCATCGTTCTGTTGAGGGCGAACACAAAAATTGTGGTGGAATTGATTAATTCGAACTCATTTTGGCGAAAAATTCGAGAGAGGCATGATGATGAGGTGTTGTTCAGGTCTTTAGTAAACCGCTCTTTCAATAAACATTTACCATTTTCATAAACAAATGGAGGTTTGCACAGTACCTTATAACATTGCCCTGTGAGTGGATCCAGCAGATGATCTGTGCTACAAACATTAGATAGTGAATTCGTAGATGACTCCACCAATGCAAATCGATCGCGCGTCTCCCTTATCTCTTTTTTCAAATTCAGATCAAATAAAATTCTGTAACTATATTTGTATTTAAGATTCTTCGATCTAGAAGGGATTAATTTTGTATTGCTCATAGAGCATCCTAAAATTGATTCTGGATAACTTTGACATTTCGCACAGTAGATGTTTCGAAAGACAATCTTCAGTCCAAAAAGAGGTACGTAATCTCCGAATTTACATAACGTCATCAAAGTTTTGTTCTGACATTCAGTCTCATTAGAACTGATTGGAAAACAAGTCCGCTGTTTCAGGTTTTCTTCTGGAGGCGAGTATGTGACGTAACAATCGGTATCATTCTGTAAGGAGGATACGGACAAATTCGCCGGAAGTGAATCTTTCCAAAAACACTGAATTCCTGGATTCCACATGACGTAATCATCAAAATTACATAAAGCGCAATACATGTTTTTATACAAATATCCCGAACTCGGACCGCTGGAGGGATGGTCGAACACATCTGTCTCGCCTTCACATTTCTCTTTAAGAGATGAATCAGTGCCAGATGGACATGAATTCACAATGTAAATGAAATTTTCAAAGTCAATAGCATTTTTAAACTCACATGTAAATCTTGGAATCACGTTGTTTTCAATTGTGTGATTGTTTATGTAGTCATGACAACAGTCCCCGTGTAACAAACAATCAGAATCACACCTGCAATTGTACTTAGCAGAAGGGTTGGATGATCTTCCCCGACACCTGTACGTTTCCGGACAATGTTCTTTTTCAGGAATCAGAAAGTTGGCGGGAAAATAATCCGTATTCAATTCAGACAACACATACTGCACAGAGCAGAATGTAAGAACATTGATGAAACTTGCTGTGTGCATTTTCCAAGATTTTTAAACGAACAGGAGAGATTACTACAGGATGAATAGAGTTAACAGCTTTCCTCAACGAGCTCAAGCGGGTTTGTTTATATACTGTTAGGAGGAGTCAACGTCATGTGATCCAATTCTTATTGTTGTCAACAAAATGAAGCACGACAAACAATCTGTTCAAAATTATAAGTAATAAAATGTCCATCAAAACCCAAATTCCTTATAATTATCGTTTGTTTATTATCAGTGAGATCCTCATTACTGAAATGAAATGTATCGTCTTGTCTCTGAATCAGATGCATTATCTGTGTCTTATTTCATTTCATAAGACTTTGATGGGGAAATAAAATAAAAGAAGAAACAAACAGTTTCTTGGGTAGTGCTTTGATCCCAGATTAATGTTGTTTTTATGATTTTATCTTAACTATAATGCGCTGTATCACATTTAGTGTATAATTACTAAAGATATAACCCTGATTAGAGTAATGTCTTTCATGCATTAACCCCTGGAGAAAACATCTCAATATCACGAAAGGAAACTTCACCAGTGGCTCTATTGCGTTTCGAGATCCTATCAATATTAAAGATTTCTGCCCTTATACATTATGGCACGAAAGGAAACGTTTTGAAAATCAGCGGTTGATTTATAAACAAAATGCCGTAGAGAAATTGAAGTTTATATAATCACTTTTCGAGAGTTAAAATATCACTTTTACTTGAGAGCGATACAGAGCTGTAAAACACCGAAATGTTACATAAACATTGAATATACTGTACATTCCTAAATTTACGCGTGGATTTATTTTCGTGTAATAACGCGAGAAGCACCACTTTTATTTTTATATAGTTAATATACATGTTTGTACATACAAGAACTCTTAATGACAAAACCACTCGCGAATTCATGACCACTCACGAATTCATGACCACTCGCGAATTGATGTTATCGCGATCTCACGTCTTTGAGTCATATTGCAACCTTCAATTTCTCACGTGAAATAAGGTATCTAAGTATAATATCATATCAGTTTTTGGATTAGCGATTAGCTATTTGTTGTTTACAAACACTTAATTCACATTATTTTAGAACATGGATGCACAGGTTGATATTGTTGTGATAAGTACAAATATAAATATCCTTTAAAAATGAGCAAATGATGTTCAAAAGTTGAAATATATTAACCCTATCCCATATAACTGTATCCAAATCCCCCACCCCACTGTTTTAGGACTTCATTAAGAAATCTTGAGAATAAATTACATTCCGAACAGTAGATTCTGTTCCTTTTACTTATAAAACATCAATTTGGGTTTCATATTTGAAAAAAAAAGTGGAAGCAAATGTCGTGAACACATTTTATCTTGTTGATTTTATAACAGCTTTCCAAATTGTTGATAACATTAATATTTTTCAATTTTGATCTTAATCGCTCTTAATGGAACACACTGATCTGGCTCCGGGATCATGAAACTGTCTTAAAGTTAAGTCAAAATTTTGACTTTAAATTAAGATTTGAACTTAGCTAAGATTGCCGACTTAAATGGATCACAAAACGAACTTAAGCAAATCTTAACTAAGATTGTCTTAACTTAAGTCTAAGTCTAGAATCTTAAATTGCTATAGCAACAAGGAACTCTTTTGCGTAGAGGTAAAAAAAAAAAGATATAAAAAATAAATGACTTAAACAACATAGTCAGTGTCTAAAACGTCTAGTTTATGATCACTAATGCTGACTCAGGCACATACATGTACCAACACACACCCCCCCCCCCTTTATTAAAAAGAAACTTATTTTCGTTATTACATACATGTGCATACAAATTTTGATGTATTGACCCCGTCGCCTCCCTCTTTCTAAAAGTAGTAATGAATGAAAGTGGAAATGTAAGAGTGATTGAAGCGATAATTTTATTAAATTCAATGCCTTTATTTATTTTGTCGACTGTGTGCGGACATGTAACAAAGAAGGATAACTCTAATTAATTTCAAATTCGGGCTCGGACTGCACATTATTCGTGTGCAAATGCAGACTGCAAGTAATGATTGTTTTCTTCTTCCACATTGTCAACAAACTCAGTCAGGTAAATACATGTACTTTTGTAGTCGTAACTTTTTAGTGAAACGGTCGTATGTGTACGTGCTACTTTCACATTTACATCTACTTTACGAACTACGATCAGGCAGTGAAACGTGGACAATCGGGCGATCAATTATGCGATATTTTGATCACATAAGAAATCATATTTATGCTTATATATTTGAAAACGCCCGCTCTCAATTTTTCTGGGCTAGCGGTGTTACTTTTCGATTACATGGATTTGACTTCTTTTCCTGTAAACAAACTTTTTATGGCAATACTCTGCTTAAAGAAAAACATTTTTTTTTTCATTATATGATTTTCAACGTCAAGATCCTGTTTTCGATCTACCGACAGTCTATTGTTTCTTAAATAAATGATTTGTCCGCTTCATGGTAGGGACAGACATCTTCAACGACGGACATCACGTTAATTTTCTCTTACTCACCTCAAAAATGCAACCAGTGCGGCCATTTTGAACGAACTTAGCGATAGTCTTAGAAAGTTAAGACAGCTCCAAGGCAGTCTTAAAATTTAAGACAAAATACCAATCTTAAGCCTAAGTGATTTTTTTGTGATCCACTTTAAGACCAGTCTTAAGATTTAAGTGCAACTTTATTGATTTAAGACAATCTTAAAGTTTAAGACAGTTTCATAATCCCGGAGCCTGGAATGAACAACAACAGCAACGTTCAAAAATGTGAAATCGAGACTGCAAAGCGAACGTGATTACATTTATTTAGTGAAAGCAAATCCAAAATAATAAAATCATCTATTAGTAACAAAGTAAACTACAGTCAGGTCTACATAAATCCCACAAAAATACTATAGAAAATATTTGGGGCGGACAAAATAAAACCGCTTAGTCGATGGTTAGTTTTTATCGATAATAGAACACAACTTCATTTTCAATGCTTAATTTATACGACCTGGTCATCTCTGCAATGCGTGCAGAGAAATCATGTCAACTCTCGTACAAGGATTTTGTTTTAGATTGCTTTATTTACGCACTGCACCACTCATTTTAGCTGATATGTTAACGATATTACCCGCCTTACTGACAAATACAACTTAATCGGTAGTGCGTAAAACAGTACCATGCAAAAGGCGTGTATTTAAATGAAAGGTGAAGATGACGGACAGTGATCAATCTCATAACTCCTATAAGCAATACAAAATAGATAGTTGAGCAAACACGTACCCCTGGACACACCAACGGTGGGATCAGGTACCTAGGAGGAGTGAACACCCCCTGTCGACCGGTCACACCCGTGAGCCCTATATCTTGATCGAGGCAAGCTACTGACAAACAAGTCGATGGGGTTTCACCAGTCTCGTTTAAAGTCAGCAATGCGCAGAAATGAGAAATGAGAAAACACGGACCGTCCCCTGGACACACCAGAGGTGAAACCAGGTGCCTAGGAGGAGTAAGCATCCCCTATCGACCCGTCACACCTGCCGTGATTAGATAAACGGAGTTGTCCGTAGTCAAAATCAGTATGCCAAGAACAGTTTAACAATCGGAATGAAACCCGTCAGACAGCATTTGACCTAATGATACAGACCCTGAAGCGTAGTACTACACCACTTTTACGGAACGTTACCAAATGATTCTTGCACGGAACACTGAACGGTTTGCACGAAACGCTAAACGATCTACACGGAACGGTGAACGGTTTGCACGAAACGCTGAACGGTCTGCACGGAACGATGAACGCTTTGCACGAAACACTGACCACTTTGTAGGCGTGGTTTGCACGCTTTGTGAACGGTCTGCAGGAAACGGTAGGTGTGGCCTGCACGCTGTGATTTTTTCGGTAATATTTGGTTCAAATAGTTTCAATATAATTGCAGTATTCTAGATATTAAAAGAATGTTGAGAAAGAAATGATAATGATTAATTTTAAAATGATTGCTCATTTACGAGGCGGTAAATTTGATTTTTGCTTATTAAATCAATGACTTATAAACACGTTGGAATGAAAACAAATGAATTTTTTTTAAATTTCAGAAATAAAAGAAAAATATACAAAAATCATATCGTCACGGAATATTGATTAATGAAATTTTATTGATTCATTGCTCTAATAAATTCTTTGAAACTGAGTATGAAATGGTCGCGTCCGTTTCACAATTTTTGTACATTCATTCTGAGTGTCGTTAACATACATTTGCAATTTGTATATTCCAGGCCTCTTCCCAAAGACAGATGTTGAATGAACTTATATCTTTTATATACATGTGTACGTGTATGAAAACAGATAAAAGGATTTAAAGAAACTTCCCGTCAGGAAAGAATGAAACATTTTTTGGGCGGGGAGAGAGTTGTGAACGGTCTGCACAAAACGCTAGGCATGACCTGCACACTTTGACTTTTTCGGCATTATATGTTTCATCCTGGGGTTTGTTTAAACAAGGAATAGTTTAATGACTTATGAACATGTTGAAATCAAAGGAAATGAATATTTTTTTACTTCGGAAATAAAGGGAAAAGATGCATAATTTGTATCGTCATGGAATATTTATTATTCAACTTTATCTATTCATTGCTCTATTAAATTCATTGAAAAAGTCGCGTCTGTATCGCTATTTTTGTACATTCAATCTGAGTGCAGTTAAAACACCTGTGCAATTTGTATTTTCCAGGCCTCTTCTCAAAGACAGATCTTGAATAAACCTAAGCATATTTACATACGTGTATGACAACAGATAAAATGATTTTAACATTTTCGTACACTGTAAGACTGGAATTTATTCTCGGTGGGAGGAGGTGGGGGTTGCATCTAGAGATAGAATTAGCTAGTCGATAAGAACATGTCATCTTGGATGAGAAGGGAAAATACAAAACAAAAAGAAGCAATCAATATATGATTGAAATAGATTGAGAAATCAATCATATAATTGAATAGATAAAACAAATAATTCGATATGCGAGCATCCATAATTAGATTGTTGCATTTTCCTCGATTTTAAACCTATAGAAAACTGCATTCATTTTTGAAAGACAAAAGATATAAACACCTCTTTTGTCATGTTTCAATTGCCCCCGCCGATTTTCACACCTTCTGCACGAATGTTAATTTCAAATACCCGGAATCACCGACCTCTATTGTGATAAAAAAAGAGGGACCTTGGTATTCGCGTAGAATATAAAAGTTATACACAGGTCGGTCCTTGCATTATGCAGACAGTTCCGATGAACGATTTTGATGAAAATATGTTTTAGTTAAAAAGAGAAACTTGATCATACAAATGTAACAAGACAAATAAATTATTCCTGTATACGAAAACAGATAAATAAGTAATTAAAAAAACGAGGACAGAGGTACATTATTACATGTCTCTGCACTTGCTAGAAACTACCAAGGGTGAGAATTTCTTATAGACATTTTGAAATAATTGGTCAAATTCCCAACAATGTTTACCTGTCCTACATCCTATGCCGAAATTACTTGCACGGTCTGTCTGTACGTTTCTATGAGCGTGGTTTGAACGATCTGCACGTTTCTCTGGGTGTGGTTTGATCATGCACAGATCGATTCTTGCACGAAACGATTTGCACGGAACGCTGAACGGACTGCACGGAACGCTGAACGGTTTGCACGGAACGGCGAACGGTTTGCACGAAACGCTGAACGGTCTGCACGGAACGGTGAACGGTTTGCACGGAACGAAACGAAACGCTTTGGAGGTGTAATAGCACGTTTCAGGATCTGTAGGTTGCAGCGGCACACTAGATCGTTATATAACGAACATAATATTTGCGAAATACTGACTTTAAACGGTTTCACTTTAAACGAGACTGATGAAACCCTTGCACCTTCAACTTGTCTGTCAGTAGCTTGCCTCGATTTAAAAAAAAATTGACCCTACACAAGAGAATCTCTTGCATATCGAATCAGTTGAGAGTTATAAACACCATATGCAGGTAATAATGGAATATTGCAACATCAATATTGAAGTCGACGATATATCGAAGCGACATATTAATGAAAATTATCATTGTTAATAGATAAAAAGTCGTCGATGTATCTAAATGTCAAATTAACGAAAACACAAAGAGCTCCAATGAAAAGACTAGGAGCCGGTATGCCAATGGAAAGGATTGGTATTGATATTGTTGGAGAACTGCCTCGAGGGAGGCAATCTTTACATAGTTGTTATCTCTAACTATTTCACAAAGTGGGTTGAGGCATTCGCAATGCCAACTATGGAAACAGTCACTATTACCCAACTGTTGGTTGGGCAGGTGATATCACGATTTGAGGTACCAGGATATGTGCATTTAGATCAAAGCAAACAGTTTGAATGGAAAAATTCCACTGACATGTGTAAATATTGAATATCAAGAAAACACGTACAAGTCCGTATCAATCCGAATGTGATTGACCTGTCAAGAGGTTTAACAAAACCTCGCTCACGATGTTCAGAACTCTTGTAGACAAGAAGCAGTCTAACTGGGATGATCTGCTACCTTATGTATTGATGGCTTATGGATCAGTAGAAAATGAGACCACTGAATATAGCCCCAATTATTTGATGTTGGGACGAGAGGTTGGTACAGCTTTTGATATTGTGTTTGAAATACCATCGTGCATAAAGGAGATCCCTGCTCAGAAGTGGGTTTAGGAGCTTAAAGAAAAAATGGAGCAAGCACATTCCATTGTGAGGAAAAATTCAATATGCTCCATGCTCAGACAGATGAATCTTCATGACACAAAGTTACGTTGGCAGGTATTTGGAAAAGATTAAGTTTACGTGTATTTTCCTCGATACAATGTTGTGGCAAGGTCCATTCGTTGTCGATGAGATATTTTCTGATGTCACATACAAAGTCAATTGTGCAGCAAACGGAAAATCTCACGTCATACATGTATGAGACCTAAGAATCCTCAAGCGTTGAGGGGTGAAGAAGTAGCTCCTGGTGCCAAAAAAATAGGCACTGATGATATTCAGGAGGACGAAACGTTGTTATTAGAGAACAAACATACATGTAACTTAGAATTCGAATTACAGAAAGCGACACAGACCAAAATAACTCAGATTATATTGTCGATATCTAATCTCACTGTGTTGTGTTTCTGATAGGAATCGTAATTTCTGTAAATTTTAGTTTATGTTACTGCTTATATCTTAGAAATGTATTTTTAAAAAGTTAAGCATGCGAGGTCGCATGGATTTTTTAGGCGTGGATAATGAGAAAATCCGGCAAAAACTTATTTCGGTATATATATATATATATATATATATATATAATGCACAGAAAATTTCACTTTATTTGGATAGCCACTTCCGCCCCTACCCGGGGTTGAGCTTACGACCATCTAGGGAAGTCTTAAAAAAACTTGCTTTCGATGACGATGGAATTCTCGTCACGCTGTCACACGCTGCACGGTCATATATATATATATATATATATATATATATATATATATATATTCGAATTTTATTGGATAAATCGCTAACTTTGTGTCTTGCTAACAATACCACATACAATATATAGATGCGTATAATTATGGTATATTACATCATTAAGGTCATTGTATATAGCGTATCGTGTATGTAGTGTAATGGATTTTTTGTGTACTGGTATGGGACATACGATAATGTCCGGTAAAATACAAATGTAATGATGGAAAACACTCGAGGTACTGTCGGAATAATCATACAATGGTCACGTGGTAAAACCCTATAAATACGGCGCAGACTTGCAGCTGTGAGTTAGTCTGACGAAGATTGTTGCAGAGTTATCATTGGTGAGATTAAGTTCGAAGTATTATATAGTTTACTATACACCTATAAGTTTGAGAGTGTTATTAAATAACCATTGCAATGCGATATGCTTAACATTGTCGATGTATGTTCCTTGATATGATTTAGTGAAGTAACTTTGTTCACTTCGGGATATGATACTGGTTATGAGCAACGCTGGTTGCGTGTGTTTTATGTGACGATGTTGCTTCAAGTTCAAAGCACCGCAGTCGCTTTGATGTGACTTGGCTGAGGAACCATAGTCGTTTGATTGTTAGTTTAAAAGAAGCCGCGTGATAACTCCGTACACATGAATCAGTGATTTATTAACGTATATCATTTTCTATTGTGTATGTAAAAACTGATATGGTACTAATTTTGATGCACCAGATGCGCATTTCTACAAATAATGTCTCTTCAGTGATGTTTGAAATCCGAAATAACAATGAAGTTTCAGAGCTATTATAGGGAAAAACAGTGTGCCAAAAAAATATAATCCTTTCTAAGTAGAATATTTATATATTTGCATCTATTGTTGATAAATTCAAATCCTCAGCAAGTTATCTGAGGAGACCCTGTTGTAAATAGTATAATAACGGTAGCTAGATAGGTTACACGTTACAGTAGCATATCGTTGTATGAGAGTGTCGTTTTAAAAATGATGCGCACGGCACCTTCAATAAGATCATTACTGGAGCACGATACAAGGATGAACATCTCATTTACAGAACTTCTAGATTCCTAAATGACATTCAGCACTAAAAAAAACACCTCGTTAGAAGCAGACATGTGGTGATAAACGACTGCCCGCCGTACTACTATAATGACAACATCACAAGGTGTTCATTAACTTGAGTGACAGCTCGTGGAATAAATTAGGAATTAAATTTCTCTTAAACAACACAACTTTAGGCATAATAAGCAGTGACAAAAAGTGTAATACAAAATAATATGGCATGTCAAACGTTGCAATATTCGATTTTATTTTTCATTTGTACAGTATTTTCTTTCTTTTTTTATTTTTATAGTATGATATCCTGTGGGGATACGGGTTAGAATAGGTCCTCAGTACCCCTTGCTTGTCATAGAAGGCGACTAAATGGGACGGTCCTTCGGATGAGACCGTAAAAACCGAGGTACCGTGTCACAGCAGGTGTGACATGATAAAGATCCCTCCCTGCTCAAAGGCCCTCAACGCCGAGCATAGACCGAAATTTTACAGCCCTTCATCGGTAGTGGTGACGTCTCCATATGAGTGAAATATTCTCGAGAGGGACGTTAAACAATATTCAATCAATCAATGTTGTATGATAATTTTTCATTTGTATAGTAACACAAATCATTTATATTATTACATGAAAGGTGAAGATAATGAACAATGATTGATCTCAAAACTCCTGTAAACAATACAAAATAGATAGCTGGGCAAACACGGACTCTTGGACACACCAGAGGTGGGATCAGGTGTCTAGGAGGAGTAAGGATCCCTCGTCGATCGGTCACACTCACCGTATCCAAGGGATTGTTCAGTTGGTGTGTTATAATGGATTTCATTGGTTTAATCTTAAATAGTCGTACATTTATATTGATTTGGATAATGCGCGAGATGTTCCAGATAGTTAACACGAAGCCAAATCCAAGAGCCATATTTCGCAGGAAACAACCATAACATACTCACTAGTATGGTATTCTATTATGGACTGTGCCTCTAAACTTCTTTATCGGTATTTACAGAAATTGTCCTCTATACAATTCATTCCCAATGTACCTTTACCAGCTGTGATGATAGGTATTTCCACATGAATGCGACGCAGATGTGAACAATATGAGTATGAATCTAGAAGTTGATCAATATAGTCCCTCTTACTTAACGGCTGGTAATACCGACAGATACAAAAGTAGAATTTAAATGCAAAAAATAAATTTCATTTTTGAAAATACATGAGGGTATGAACTGCGACGCTTCACTCTGAGGAGAGAGAGAGAGAGAGAGAGAGAGAGAGAAAGAGAGAGAGAAGAGAGAGAGAGAGAGAGAGAGAGAGAGAGAGAGAGAGAGAGAGAGAGAGAGAGAGAATGTGTGTTTGCGTGAGTGTGTATGAGAGATATATAAAGATTACATGGAATGATTATAGGGGCAGCGTGGGAATCGAACTGAGTTGTTGAAGAGTATGACGCCTTTTGTTAGTCATACACAGTAGGTGAATATAAACCTTCGTGTAAGATAAAAGTTGAATTACAGATTATGAGTTGCATCTTCTAGCGTAAAACTTGTTTTTAAACCATATAAGTATAGTTGCACCAAAGCCATGTATATTTCTCACCCGAACTCAGGTTACAAAAGTATTCCAAAAACAATAGATTAAATATTTGTAGCGAGAATAAAAGATTATATACATATATAGAATTTCACGAATATAATTATTTTCCAACAAGAACTGAATGGGTTATTTAACGTGATACAATGGTTTCAACAGTCTCCTTTAAATTAACGTCAGTCTTTTGCATATTCTATGGTCGTTATAATGAAATAATTTGCAAATACAAGCTATCACCGGGGTTGAATGTTGTCTGACGTGTTTCATATCAATTGTTAGACCGTTCTTTACATATGATTTTGACTACAGACTACTCCGTTTACCTGATCAAGATATAGGAATCACGGCGGATGTGATAGGGTCTACATGGGATGATTGCTCCTCCTACACATCTGATCCCACCTCTTGGTGTGTCCAGGGGTCCGTGTTTGCCATTCTAGTAAAATGTTGTCAATATTCACATTGTCATTGCTTATCATTGCTTTGAAAGTATTTGGAATATCTGCCAAACGTATATTTGAACTATTAGAAAATGTCCTTTGTGATTATTCAACATGCTTGTTTAACTAACATGCTATCTTTCTCTCTTAAAGACGCTTGCCACAACCTAATGTTTCTGTCCCCTTTCGAAGAGTTCCATATTTTACAGTTTTTGACGAAATTAGGACATGGTTGAAATTTCTAAATTACTGTAGAGCATTATTGATACTTATTGACAGGGGATGCTTACTCCTCATAGGCACCTGATTCCACCTCTGGTGTGTCTAGGGGCCCGTGTTTGCCCAATTATCTATTTTGTATTGCTTATAGGAGTTATGAGATTGATCACTGTTTGTTATCTTCAACTTTCATTTACCAACATGATGCGCCTAGGAGAATTTTCAATCAATGTATTAAAAATGTACTAAAATAGTTTAAGCAAGTACAGACTGCCTTTGTACGGGAAAACTATGAAAGCAAATACCCAATAAACAATGATGACTTGATGAACCTGACTTAATTCAGTTGCTTTTCTTGCATGGTTTGCATATTTATATACATTTTATACAACGAGCTTTGAAAACAGAGAAGATCGATTTGTTTGTAGCATTAACTAACTGTTGTTGTACTTCACCTTCAACCAGTGACGTCTCAATGAAAGATGAAGATAACGAACAGTGATCAATCAATATGTCGAACAAACAATTCTGGCTTCAAACTATAACAGTTATCAAAATGTCCAGTTGATGACCACAGCAAGATATTTCATCTTCTCATGTTGAAGTTTGTAAATTGATTTCACCTTACCAAAATAAGAATGATAAATAAGGATGACTATTTAAGGAACTCCAGCATAATATCCAAAGACAATATCTAAAGACTGGGTAGGGATTTTGTATTTTTATGGAATTCGTGAGATCGACCATTGATCTTTGTCTTCATCAAACTTAAAACAAACATCAATAAGCTATTTACATCATTTTATTTACTTTTTTTCAATTTCACTTTATAATTTTGTAACGAAAGAAAAAATCGTTGATAGGAATAAGGAATGTTTATGTTTGCTTTTTTAATAATTTCTAGCTAACACGAATCTAATTTTCATTAACATTCTAATGCATACTAATCAAGTATTGTCCCAGCTCTAACTTATTTTGTATGTACATGTATTAAGATGAAAGTAAATTAGATATTTGTAAGATCAAACAAACATCGTCATCTCTTCATTGATTTAATCAGGTATGTTAAAGGATTACGGATTATCTAGCGTGGATTTCCTTTGGTGTATTAATTGAAACATGCTGTCTTATTCCAGATTTAGTATGGATAGATGTGTCGATAATAGAATTGAAGGAGAAATTATCCTATCCAATTTTCTCTGCAGTTTAATAAAACATGCCTCTAAGACTCAGACGTTTTAATTTCTTCAATTAAAGAAAAAATGAGGAGGAAAAAACTATGATAATTTAAGACTTAATTTGTTAATTTTCTTTTAATCTATGGATTAAATCTTCAAAAACCACGTCAATTAGGGAAAAAAAGTTATGTCGGAGAAATGTATTTTGAAATACAATTGAAACAAAATGGTCATAATTCAGAAATGTTTTGATTTTTCAAATTTGAAGAAAGTCCGATCGGAATTATAAAAAAAACTCCCCTAGGGAACATTGTCAGAAAACTACATTCCCTTGATGTAAAATCGTTCACAAATTAAATGAATTTATAAAAGGAAAAAAATCTTCATGAAAAGTGAACAAAATTAGTTATTTTAGTGATTTCTATCAATTTTGATCGAGGTCGGTACTTTTCTTTTATTTGTTTGATTCAAATTTGAAACATAGCGATATATCCGAAAGAACTACGCACCCTAACTCTGGATTTCCGCCTACGTTTTCAACTCGTATATTTTAAAAAGCTTTGCAATTTTGCTAATGATAGTTTTTCATGCACAGTAAAATCCATTAGTAATTGATTATCAACTTTAATACCAGTGTTGATTAATTAATTGCTCTTAATTTGAACTCCTTTTGATTAAGGGTTAGAAAAATATGTTCCTTGAAACCTTGCTTCAAAACGTTATATATTTTTAAATGCTTATTCATATCGATAAATAACCATTTAATTTGTCAAAATATTTCATATTATTGAATACAGAATGATAAACCTTCATTTCCCACATTTTAACCTCATTTGCAATTGATCACAGAGTGAAGATTTTCGCTTTATTTTGGTCAGTAAACACCCCCCCCCCCTAAAACAACAGACGTTTTGGTATAAATTTGCTAAATGACAATTTATAATACCTGCAAAAAGGGATTCGAGTTTCATGGGGGGATGTTTTAAAAATATTTTCCGTTTTCCAGTGAAATATGCGATTTCAATCCAAATCATAGAGTTATCTCTCCTTGTTTTGTCAAACAAATTAACGTTTATTATAAATTCATATAAATATTTATATTGACATAAAAAATCTTCTAGAAATACACCAGAAGGTAGGCGGCGAAACAATACTATCGTTTACAGTTCTTTGGTAATTTCATTTCGTTTTTTAAACGTGTTTTTTTTTTTTTTTTTTTTTTTTTTTTTTTTGTAGATTGAAAACATATCAATGCAAGGTGAAGCTAACGAACAGTGATCAATCTCATAACTCCTATAAGCAATACAAAATAGATAGTTGGGCAAACACGGACCCCTGGACACACCATAGGTGGGATCAGGTGCCTATGAGGAGTAAGCATCCCCTGTTGACCGATCACACCCGTCGTTAGCCCTATATCCTAATCAGGTAAACGGAGTTATACGTAGTCACAATCAGTGTACCAAGAACGGTCTAACAATCGGTATTCCAGCTTTATGACAAACAGGATGATTTCAGCTTCTGCATCGTCAACTTCCCACGTTTATGTGCATGTAGCAATACTCCATTATCACCTGGATGTGGTGTTTATATCCCTCAACTGATTCGATATAAAAGACCTTGCTCTGCGTATGATCAATTTTTAAATCGAGGTAGACTACTGACAAACAAGTTGATGTCACAGAGTTTTCAACAATTTCGTTTAAAGTAAGCACTTTAACACATACTTTTACTCCCAATCGGTCATTTTGCGCGGAAACTTAACTGATGCCATACAGCCTGTGTTGACACCATTGATACAGCAGCACGGACGAAGCAACATATTTTTCATCGGGACAATACGCGTCCGCACTTCTACATTGACACGGAATTTTCTTCAAAGAAATGGCATCAATGTCCTTGATTGGCCCGCCATGTTCCCAGATCTAAATCTGAATAAGATGTTTGGGACAAGCTTGGTAGACATGTGCTCAGCCGCCAGCCTCAGAATCCACAAGAAACGGAAAGGGCGTTGTTGGAAGATTGGCAGAATATTCCTCAAAGAACCATTCGAAGCATTTGTCAATCAATTGTACGTCGCCTACACAATGTCATAAACGATACAATGGTGGACATACATGTACCTGGTATTACTTCACTACACCAGAAATGTTGCCCACCCTCTCGTCTTTGTCCTCATCTGTGGCATGTCAGGGAAAACGATGAGGCAGAAATTCCCCATTATATATTTAAAAAGAATCCATAATCATTTAGAGTATCCACTGCCTTTACGTAAATTTAATCAAACTCTTACCACAAATGTTGAAAACAGAATATGAATAATATCAGCTTTTGCACATTGACCAATTAGAATCTTCGAAACGAATCCCATAAGTCACATGTCGGATCGATGAAAGTAATCCTCTATAAATTGCTGTACATACCTCAAATTCATATTCTTTGACAATGCAGGTTGATGTTCTGTTTTTGCAAGGACTTCTGTTAATTTTTGTCCAAGGTGAGTGTTTAAATTGTTTCATAAATCATCTCGATAATATAATATTATTACATATGGCATACATTATGATTAACATCGCAGCCAGTTGGTACGAATACCGTTCCCTTAAAAAAAAATAGACGAGTCTTACGACTCATGTTATCACTGAGATTCCTTCGCAGACAAGTGTGCACCACACGACTTTGCCATATGACCATGGTTTGGTTTGGTTGTATACTGTTTAACGTCCCTCACGAGAATTTTTCACTTATGTTGAAACGTCACCGCTTCAATATTTAGGTCTAAGCTCGGCGCTTATGGCCTTTCAGGAGGGAGGGATCTTTATCGTGCCATACCTACTGTAACACAGGGCCTCGGTTTTTTGCGGTCTCATCCGATGGACCGCCCCATTTAGTCGCCACCTACGATAAGCAAGCGGTACTTAAGTCCTATTCTAACCCAAATCCCCACTGAGATCATGTGATCTTGAATGTGAAATAAAAGTTACATGTAAATTGTTCCAAATTAATAAATCCAACGTCCGAATGTGATTTAAACGATGGAGAGGCCATAAGACAACGCCCTGTGGACAGTGATGGGAGAACGGTCATTATTAATGAAAAATAAGATAACGTACAGACATCAATCTCTTATAAATGATACAGAAGAGTACGGCAAATACGGATCCCCAGACATACCATAAGTGGGATCAGGTGCCTAGGAGGAGGAGTAAGTATTCCCTGTTGATCGGTCACACCAGCTGTAAGCCCTATATCTTAATCAGGCAAATAGAGTAATCCGTCAAAACAGTTTAACAATAAAACACGTCAGGCAGCCTTCAGCTTAACTACAGGTTGTAAATACGACAATTACAACAACCATAAAATTTGCGAAATGAATCAATCGTCGGAAACCCAAGGTTGATTACCCTTCGTTCCTCTCTCCATCACCCATGGGTCCATTCAATCCTGCTCGTTCGTTCTCATAAATAAACATTTAAAACTGTCGTCCAATCAAAGTAACCGTTATAGTAACGGCACTCAGTAAAGGTAGCATTAATCTAACTTTGCTAACACAACAATTGTATACCGAAATCTTGTTGAATAGACAAATTCGCTCAGGGCGTACGATAAACGCCCAATCAAATTGTCTCATCAATTATTCAAGAGAACGAGCGAGTAGGAATGAATGGAGCCACGGGTGGTGGAGAAAAGTACGAAACCTAATCAACCGTGGATTCCCGACGATCACATGATACGAAATTATTATACTTTCAATTGAATTAGACGAATTAGATTGTTTTATAAACATTTGTTAAAACGTACTATTACCACACGGCGTGTATAAAACCTGCCTTCTGGGTAAGAGTACATAGCAACGGTTGACAATGTATGACGACGGGTAGCAGTACAAAAACTTAACTGCGCAGAATGTTTGCGCGTATGGTCCACCGCTGTTAAATGAATTATTAAAACATTCAGTATAATGAAAATATTACATGTCTTGAAGGGTAACATGTGAAAATTGCACTCCTTGAAAAACCATTGATGACCAAGGCAAATATTCTAGACGGTTGAAACTCCTACAACATTAACGTGATCATACGCAAAACAGAGATAAACACCATACGCAGGTGATGATGGAATATTGCTTCATAAATATGGAAAGTTTAACATGAAAGGTGAAGATAACGAACAGTGATCAATATAATAAATACCATAAGCAATACAAAATACATAGTTAGGCAAACACAGATCCATGGGCAGGCCAGAGGTGGAATCAGGTGCCCAGGAGGAG
The DNA here is from genome assembly GCF_947568905.1 of Ostrea edulis. Classification (NCBI taxonomy): domain Eukaryota; kingdom Metazoa; phylum Mollusca; class Bivalvia; order Ostreida; family Ostreidae; genus Ostrea; species Ostrea edulis. The sequence continues at coordinate 27,841,330 of NC_079173.1, forward strand.
TAACCATTCCCTGTCGACCGGTCACATCCGCCAAGAGACCTATATCTTTATCAGGTAAACAGAGTTATCCGCAGTCAAAATCAGTATGCCACAAACGGTCTAACAATCAGTATGAAACTCGTCAGACAGTAGTTGGCCCAATGATAGGTTGTATTGGCAAAACGGATCATTATAACGACCATATAATTTGCGAAATGCTGGCTTTAAAGGAAACTGTTGAAATTCCTGTACCATCAACTTGGTTGTCAGTAGCTTGCCTCGATTTAAAAACTGACCATACGCAGAACAAGCTATTGTGTATTGCATCAGTTGAGAAAAATAAACTTCATATGCGGGTGATAATGGAATATTGCTACATAGATATGGGAAGAAGCTGAAATCACCCCGCTTGGCTTGATGTTGAGTTGTTAGTTTGCCATTCATATCTACTTTCAATAAAATATCTAAGTATAAAGCAGAAGTGGACGACTCTGTGGTCTTTAATTTCGAGCTCGCAGGGATATCTTGAATCGACATATAAGTGAAAGTTATTATTGTTAATAGATAAAACGTTGTCGATGTATCGAATTGTTGAATTGAAGGCCACATCAAGAGATTTTTTCTTCTCACGTAGAAATTTCTGAATAAATTCCGCTTCATATGAATATAAAAGCAGCTCAGCTTACAAAGGAGCACAATTCGTGCTCATGAGGATTCCAACAGATTGTTGGAAGACTTGATCACCAAAGACCACGACGATATTGTGAATGAGGAAGGATGACTGATCACTAGATATGAATGGAAACGCTGATGCTATCCCGTTTGTTATAAGTTGAGATGTTAATTTGCTGTTAACATCGATGTTCAATAAAATATCGAAGTACGAAGCAGTTGTGGAAGACTCTGTAGTGCCTTTTATCTCGAGTTCACTGGGATATATCGACGTGATTGTCAATAAATAAAACGTCCTCGACACATATAAATGTCGAGTTGATAGTCTCTTTTTAATAAATTTTGGGGGAATGAAAGAAAAAAACAACTTGTTGATGATTGTCAATGAAGATTGTATGTGTAACAGTTTTTGCATTGTATAATCCATATTGTGTATGACAGGTCTTCATAAATCTCAAAATATTTTGACAATTATGTTTTCCAGAATGTTTTGGGTTATACACGTGGAAACTCATTCCACGGATGGTTGATTGGGGTATTGCTGAGACCCCTGCGCAGTCAGGTATGCACCACACAACTTCGTCATGTGCTCTGGACTGTGAGATGCGAACGACGTGTAAACTATTCCGAATTAACAAATTGACATCCGAATGTGATTTATACGACGGAGGAGGCTATAGAACAGCGACACCAGTACAAGGAAACCAGTTCTATCAGAAGGTGCCGGACAGTGCAAGTAAGATAAATAAGGAGAAAATTCCTCTGATGTACATGTAGAAAGAGATATAGGTAGTGACATACCTATAGATAAGTTTTATATATTTACATTATCAAGCAAGAACACCTATTATGAAAATCACTCCCTGTATTGTTTTTTAAGATATACATAGAATATATAGTGTTTTACTCAAATCTGCTAAACAAAATCAACACAGATACACATGTACGGAACCCGATAGGTGCCAGTGTATAGAATTGATATTCATTTAACTGGAGGCTGCTACTTATCATCTGGTGGTCACCATATAAATTAACTGGCGGTCGCCACTTGATTTATATGGCGGCCGATCTCTCTCTCTCTCTCTCTCTCTCTCTCTCTCTCTCTCTCTCTCTCTCCATTTCTCTCTTCCAAAACTAAAAAGAGGTACTGTTGATATTATGTATCTTAATTATGTTCATTATGTGTTTCCATAGTTTAGTGCAATGCACGCATGCGCAGTTCTATATAAATCTGTTTTCCTGTGAAGTCTGTGTTGTATGCTCGTGTACTAAAGTGTCCGTTCTGGCCGTTATCAACATGGTGGCAGCGGTGCAAAAAGTGTCACAGGATCTGGAACATTTATTTCTTTGAGTTTCCTGAAGAAAAACTGTATGTATGTGTGATTATTTGAAAATAATTACAGTTGTACCACTCCACGTTTGACCGCATTGTGAAAGTATGGCACCCCCTGAGGATAATGAAGTTCCTGCTCAAGCAAATGCATGTGCTTTGATAAATCCTAATTTAAGATTACCACCGGAATTAAACCTTCTCACTGGTAATATAGCGGAGAATTATAAATCATGGAAGCGACAAGTGGAAATTTACCTGATTGCTAGTGGTACGACGAAACTACCGGAGGAAATTCAGACGGCGACGATTATCAATTGTGGAGGTGAGAGACTTCTTAAAATTTATGATCATTTTGAGTGGACACAAGATGAAGATAAAAACAAGCCTGGTGATGTATTTAGCAAGATCGAACAGTACTGTAATCCTCGTAGAAATGAAGTGGCAGAATCGCACAAATTCTGGAGTACCAAGTATGTGGAACCTTTTGACCAGTTTCTTACCGAGTTAAGAATAAAAGCGGCATCATGTAATTTCAAAGAAGAGGATCGAATGATTAGAGACAAGATTGTATTCAGTTGCTCAGGAAAAATGCAACAGCTTCTTCTTAGGGATGATGACTTGGACCTTAAGAAAACAATCAAAATTTGTCAGTCTTATGAACAAGCGAATAGACAAGCAGAAGAAATGAAGAAGGAAAACCAGTCTAGTGTACATAAAGTTAGTGAGCATCAAACTCCAAGAAACAGAAAAAGTACAAACAAGTTCCCTTACAAGAAAACAGCACAAAGTACACCACAAGACAGAGGAGAGAAAATGTGCAAATTTTGTGGAAACAAACATGTCTGGAAGAAAGAATTATGTCCGGCATGGGGAAAAACTTGTAATAAATGTCATGGACGAAATCATTTCAGTGTGAAATGCAAGAAAGTGCACCTGGTAGAGAGAAATCGGTATGACGAGTCATCTGATGAAGATGAACACTGGCTGAATGCTGTGAACTCGCTGAACTGTAATAATAATTCATTAACGGCAGTTATGAATGTGAACAATTGTGACGTACGTTTCCAATTGGACAGTGGTGCACAAACCAATACGATCCAAAAGAAGTATGTTCGAAAGGAACAAGTTCGTCCGTCCTCATCGACTCTGCGCGTGTATGATGCAGCACCTTTGACAACTTTAGGAGAAGTAGACCTGTGTGTTACAAACCCAAAATCTGGAGAAGTGGTGAATGTGACATTTGCAGTTGTAAGCAATAAACTTCAGAGTTTATTAGGACTTGATGTTATAAAGAAAATGAATCTCATCACAGTGAATGGTGAAAAGTTTATCTGGAAGCTGAATACCACATCTAAATCAGAATTAGGTGACCTTGGAGAAGCTACACTTGTAATAGATAGCCAGATCCAACCAAAAACTCTCCCATGTAGAAAACTCCCTCTCGCTATCAAAGACCGTGTGAAAGCAGAACTTGACAGTCTAGTTGACAGAGGAATCCTTATTCCAGTTACAACACCTACAAAATGGGTAAATCAGATGGCAGTAGTACACAAAGCCAATGGCAAATTGAGGATTTGTCTTGATCCACAAGCTTTAAATTCAGCATTATTGCGTGAACACTATAAACTACCTGTACTTGATGATGTGCTACCCAAGCTACAAAATGCAAAGCTGTTTAGCAAGTTAGATGTAAAAGAGGCATACTGGCATGTTAAGTTGGATAATGAATCCAGTTTATTGACAACCATGATCACCCCATTTGGTCGATACAGATGGCAGAGACTCCCATTTGGATTAAAAGTTTCTAGTGAAATTTTTCAGAGAAAGTTGACTGAAGCTCTGGGTGATATTGAAGGTGTTTTTACCATAGCGGACGATATCATTGTTACTGGATGTGGAGATACTATTCCAGAAGCTGAAAGAGACAACAAGGAAAAACTGAAACTCCTGTACTCAAGATGTAATGAAGCAAAGATCATCCTGAATGACGAAAAAAAAGAAATCGGACTCCAAGAAATTACTTTTCATGGGCACAAAGTAACTAGCAATGGAGTGAAAGCAGACGATGGAAAAGTGAAAGCCATTGTCGACATGCCTAGACCAACTGATGTGTCAGGTGTAAGAAGATTTTGTGGTATGGTGCAGTACATGGCCAAATTTATACCGAGCTTGTCCACAACTCTGGAACCACTTAGAAAACTCACACGCAAAGACACTCACTGGAAGTGGACTGACAAGTGTGAAAAGGCATTTACTGATATCAAGATACAGCTAACCTGTACTCCTATTCTAGCCTACTACAATCCTGATCTGGAATTGACTGTACAAACAGACAGCAGTAAAGATGGTCTTGGAGCTGTTCTTTTACAAGGTGGAAAGCCAATTGAATACGCTTCGCGCTCGCTCTCTTCGTCACAACGAAAATGGGCTCAAATCGAGAAAGAGGCCTTATCCATTCTATTCGGACTGGAAAAGTTTGACCAGTACACCTATGGAAGAAAAGTGATTATTGAGAATGACCACAAACCTCTAGAAGTTATTCTGAAAAAGCCCTTATCAGCTGCTCCACGTAGACTACAGGATATCATGATGAAATTGAACAGATACGATATTACTTTCAAGTTCATCAAAGGTGAAGACCTTGTCATTGCAGACGCATTGAGCAGAGCAACAGTAGAAGATCCAGATGATCGCCCACGAATTATGAATGTATGTTTTGATCCAGATATATCAGATGTTCGTCTTGAAGAGATTAGCAAGGCAACAGAAAAGGATCCTGAATTGCAAAGTTTAATTGCATACATCACTACTGGATGGCCAGAGAGAAAGAATTTGGTAGAGGAACCAGTGAAACATTATTATGACTTACGAGATACATTGAGTGTCCATAATGACATTATCGTTAAGGGAGAAGCCATAGTGATTCCGAAATCTCTTAGATCTGATGTTAAGTGTCGACTTCACTCAGCTCACCTTGGCTATGATTCTATGATTCGACGTGCTCGTGGAACAGTATTTTGGCCAAACATGCAAAGTGACATAAAACAGATTGCTGAAAACTGTTATGCCTGTCAGCAGATGAAAGCTAGACCAACAAAAACCATGCTTACTCAACATGATGAAGGAACCACACCCTGGAACAAGATTGGATTGGATTTTTTTCAAGTGAAAAATCATACTTACCTTGTTAGTGTTGATTATTACACAAATTACATTGAAGTTGATCTGATGTCAACAACAACTTCAGTGAAACTGATTAAAACGTTGAAGAAACAATTTTCACATTTCGGAATTCCTTCAATTATTGTCTCGGATGGAGGACCCCAATTTACTTCATATGAATTCAGCAAATTCACCACGGAATGGGGAATACGACATGTTACCTCCTCACCAAACCATCAGAGAGCCAACGGAAAGGCGGAATCGGCTGTAAAAATCATCAAAAACATGATTATTAAATGCGACAAGGAAGGAACAGACCAATTCGAGGCACTCATGGAACAGAGAAATACCCCTCGACAAGATACAGGTCTTAGTCCGTGCGAGATGATGTTTGGAAGACCAACTCGAACAAGACTTCCAAAACTAATACTCTCTAAGACGAGTCGCAATACAAAACGTGAACAACGGAAGAAGTCGGTGAAACGTTACTATAACAAAACGGCTTATGACAAACCTACACTGAAGCAGAACCAAAGTGTTTTCTTTGAAAGGAAAGAAAAGGAAAAATGGATTCTTGGCAAAATTGTTGACTGTCTTCATAACCAGACCTACATAATTCAGTCACAGGATGGAACAACTTATCGCAGAAATCGTCTTCATATTAGACCCACTGAAATTGAAGCAGTAATAAGAGATAAGTCCCCAGTGCGCCTGGAAAACAAGAGGAAACCGTTTCAAAATACACCCCCTGAGAAAACAATGACCAGCCCAGAACCAGCAAATCTTCCAGAAAAGAAAAAGCCAATTGAAACCACAGCTGTAATCGGTTCATCTCGCGAAATAGTGAATGCAAGTGATTGTCCTGTGCAAGAAACATTATCTACAAACAATCCGGAACCAACATTGCGTAGATCTATCCGTGCTCGCAAGGAACCTGTAAAATTAAAAGACTATGTTCGCCATTGATCATGTTGCAGATTGACTGTTTGTTGATTCAATATCTTTAAATGTTAATTTGATTATTTTCTTATGATGAAACATAACAAAAGACAGTCTAATATATTTGAAAAGTTGAATCCAAGAATAAGAAAGTCTTTATTTCTAGTCAAATGCTCTCTTATATTATATGTTTATTTTGCACTAATTTGAAAGCTCTTTAAAGAAAAAGGGATGTTGATATTATGTATCTTAATTATGTTCATTATGTGTTTCCATAGTTTAGTGCAATGCACGCATGCGCAGTTCTATATAAATCTGTTTTCCTGTGAAGTCTGTGTTGTATGCTCGTGTACTAAAGTGTCCGTTCTGGCCGTTATCAACAGGTACAACCCCTGTAATCTCTCTCTCCAATAATTAGTAATATGTATGTGTTATACAATTAAGAGCCTTATTATTTGTCGATTGTGCTGTTAAATTACAAAGTTATGTAAATGTTCATGATATCAAATGTAGACAGATTCCCGCACGAGAAAATCTTAATATGTACTTACATGTAATATACCAACGTATCAGGCACGTAGAACAGGGGGACTGCCCCTTTACGTTTTTGACAACGTTCATTTTCTATTATCTTCACGTATTAAGTTATTTTCACATGCAAAATAAGATACATTGGCGGATTGGCCCTACCCCACTCTTTTTGGTATTACTGATGAATGCATGGTGAAATGTACACGTAATAATGAATGAAATGATTGATCAAAGGACGTACGGAGCCCCCTCCCCAATTTAGGAGTATGAAATTTGAACAAAAGACAAATTTTTAGATTCCTTTTCTGTTTGTCAACCATTCTAAAAGGCAATTTCTCTCCCTACAATTTGAAAAACGATGCTACTATTCTAAATCTTTCAAAAATAATCACTCAACAGTCCCAAGTAAATTATTATTTTAAATTAGCAGCCGTCATGTATAAATCATATGGCGGCCACCAGTTAAATGAATTGACGGGCACCAGATAGATTAAGTGGCGGTCGCTAAGCCTGGAGGTTATAAAACTTTTATCGTATTCATACTCAAACTCGGTCATGTTTATTTTGAGTACAACTCTGAGCAAGCTTCAACCATACCCGAAATATCTTGCGCATATTCAATATACTCCATTTGAGTTTGAGAATGATTTTATAACTTTTATAACCTTCGTGTATTAATACGAGTACAATTTAGAGCACGGAGTTTGAATTTCAGTATGAAAACGTATTCAAAGTTTTCTAACCTCCAGCCTAATAATAAGTGGCGGCCACCAGTTAAATGAATGTTAATTTTATACCCCTGAACCTGTCATCTTTCGTACAGATTTGAAGTTAGAAAAGAATGTCATTGAGTGGTCAAATGCAGTTGATAAACTTTACTTAGTGGAAGTTATAACATTTTACACTGCAAAAGTCTACGGTGATGTAAAGCGATGCATTGGTTATCGTGCTCCCTCACATCGATCTGTGTGGCTGCTTTTTGGATCTTTATTCAATGCAAGTACAGACGCGCTAAAGAACATTTCTGTGCATTTGGTTAGAAACAATATATGTCCATACTTTTATGACAATGCTGGTAGTATGGTAGACTGCTTTTCAATCTGCAAAAGACAAACGAGGATAGATATCTAAAACATATGACTCCTCAGTCTCTTTTATAAGTGTAAAAACAAACATAATCGCAGCATGCTTGACAATGGTGTATGTGGATGTCATTAGAAAGACTAGAAAATGTCCGAAAAGGAACAAAGTTTGAGCGTCAAGATCTGGGGTCTCCTTTGTACACACTGAACAGGAATGAGATGAGTGGGATATCCACACACCACCATCGGCGCAAACCGTGGGTTTATATTGTTTCCATTCCATACCACAGTTTGTGGAATGCAAATTGAAACAATAACCTATGGTTTCCGATGTCTAAACATCACCTTCATCAAGTTAGGAATGAAAAGGTTTGGGGGAATTTTACGTAGATGGCTGTTTATTTATCTATTTTTTTATTTATTTTTTTTTTTTTTTGCGTCCAAACCAAAATATTTCATTTTTATTGATATTTCACCAGTTATGAGTGAAGTACCACATATTTGGACCTGTGCCAAAAGCGCTGACGGACGTAGGAGCGAGGGTTCTTTCAGTTTTCAACGCCTGACGTGCCACAGGACCTCCGTTTTTAAGGATATCCGAAGACTCGTGATTCTCGTTCATAAATGCCGAGGCTTTGGGGAAAGAGAAAATCTATCAATGCTTATATCTTAAGTTTGACGCGGTCATGATACGAGCGGGGATCAAACTCATGACCTCCTGGTTACGAAGCGAACGGGTCTAGCAGTGAGCTACCGCAACCGGTGCATCTTAAACGTGGTGCAGCGTTAATCTTAGAACGTTTAACATAAATAAGTAACACAGGCACTCGATTTAAAATATCTATGAAAAATATCTTCCTGTAAACAAACTAGTGAATAGTTTGTTTGCAGGAAGACATTTTTACTATAATATATATATTGAAACGTCGAGTGTCTGTGGGTAGTGAATGTTCTTGTGCCTAGAGCCCGGCATGAAAAGTGAAAGTCATTGGGCTTTCGGATATGACCTTGAGAACGGACATTCCGTGTCACGGTAGGTGTTACGTCTCTAAATGAGCAGAAAAAATCAAACGGGACGTAAAACAATAAACGACCAAAAACCAAGGTATTGTCTTGCAATTATATTTAAAAAATTGCATGATGTGCACATTAATGCTTCTACTAATCATAAAAATTGCTTTGGTGTATTTCTATATAGTCACATTTACTCCTTTAACAAAGTGTATTACATAGTTTTTGATGATATTTGCTTATAAATGCAAAGACCGATTCACTAAAGTATATTAGGCGTATAAACATTTTTGAGCATATCGTCTGCATCTCGGCCCACAAGAACCGGTGATTTTGTAATAATGATAATAGGGGTCTATGATCTATATCATACCACCCCCTAATAGGATTATTTTTACCTCTTATTAGGGAGTGGTATGGAATAGACTCATACTAGTATTATTAGAAACACAATTACCGGTTGCTGTTTTCAGCCGCGCGTGTGCAGAACAAAAAACAAAGCTTTGTTGCCCATTCTCGTTTCAGACAACATAAGCCGCGTGCACCTCATTCGATGCATAGAGTTTTCTGAAGCTGATCTTACCTCTAATGTGTTTAATATCACCGAATCCAATTGCGGGATTTTTCAACACTTTTTCATTCAGTAATTGTACTTTCAATTTCTCGAAGTGACAACATGCATCTATAGTGACTATACCTACGCTGCGTACAATTAGATAGATTTGAAAAGATATAACTTGTTTAAAGTTTAGATTGTACAACTTTCTTAATAAGTTGATTTTTATGATATTTAATTGAAAATCAATTTAAGAATTTGCATTGCCCACTCTTCTTTTACGTTATGACATCACAGTTTGCTAAATTCTAAATTCATTATTATACTTTAAAATTCGTGAAAATAGTTTTGTTATTCACTTATTACAGAGTACATCACTAATCGAGATGAATGGTTTCCGGAGTATCAAGTATGTGTATGGATTCATATCGAGACTCTAAACCACCAAGAGGCTAACGATCGATGTCAATCGGAAGGCAAAATTATGATGGGAGCGAAAAATAAAACTCAAATTCAAACTTAATTTCAGTAAGTCAAACTACATTGGAACACTGACTACCAACAAGCATCCCCATTGATACTTTCAAATTGTCATATAAGTTTATATTCATATATCTTTGATAAAAAAACCTTTAAATAATGTTAGAATAATGTGTATCAAAATAATCGTGATTAACACACCATTGCATTGCTGTTGATATAGGATAAGTAAAATTACTTTTCGATGTAAATATAAATTGAAACATGCTTTAATTCACCAAAAAATCTAATTTTGTTGTCGAAACACTACAATGTTAATCTATCAACATGCAATTCGTTAGTGTTAGTGTTTATCAGTTTTCATTTTTAAAAAAATCAACTTCCTTTTCAGAATGGATTCACGTGTTCTCCCGACGGGTAGGCTACAGGTTGTATGAGTGGTCTGACGGTTCCCCCATCCCGTCCTCAGGGTGGTGGTGTTCCGGACAACCTTATGAGGACCTCGCATGTCTGGGTGCCGATCTTAACATGGGTCCATGGTGTCCTAATGGGGGACTAGACGATATTGTTTGTACAGCCAAAAGACCTTTCTTCTGTGTCTAGATTGAAAGTCTCTCCAACTTAGATATTTTTAATCAGGGTTAAAGAACACATTCTGTGTTTCTAAACTTTTATATCTTTCAGCAAAATTAATTCTTTTCATGTCTGAAACTACCGTACTTTAAATATGTTTCAATAAATGAAATATTTTGCGTATTTTTTATTTTTATTTTTTTTTTAGTTTAAAAGCAATGAATTTCAAATCTTACAATATGCATATTTACTTCGATATTTTACCTGCCAATTATATGTGACGTCATACCTTGTATATGTGACCTCGGGCGAGAAGGTTTGAAAACAGTTGTTTGCCACTTTATAAACAGATTAGATTTCATCAATGACAAAAACCGTCAATTATCAGGTTAACGGCTTGTATATAACCATTTGCACCGGGGCGGGTTTGACCGGCATACTCCTCCTAGCCACCTGATCCCACCTCTGCTATATCCAGGGGTCCTTGTTTGCCCAACTTGCGAATTGCTGACTTTAAACGAGACTGGTGAAACCCCATCGACTTGTTTGTCAGTAGCTTGCCTCGATTTAAAAACTGACTATACACAGAACAAGTTTTTGCGTATCGAATTAGTTGAGAGATATAAACACCATATGCAGGAGATAATGGTATATTACTCATGGGAAGTTGACGATGGAGAAGCTGAAATCATCCCGTTTGGCATAAAGTTGAATTATTAGTTTGCCGTTCATATCTACTTTCAATGAAATATCTAAGTATGAAGCAGAAGTGGACGACTCTGTGGTATCTTTTATTTCGAGTTCACAAGGATATATCGAATCGACACATGAATATAAAATTGCATTATTAATAGATAAGATGTCGTCGATATATTTAAATGTCGCATTGAAGGCCACAAGGAGGATTTTTTTCTTTTCACGTATAAGTTTTTGAATAAATTCTGACGCATGAAAGGGGAAGATAACGAACAGTGATCAATCTCTTAACTCCTCTAAGCAATACAAAATTGATAGTTACGCAAACATGGAAACTTGGACACACCAGAGGTGGGATCAAGTGCCTAGGTGGAGTGAGCACCCCCTGTCCACCGGACACATCCGTGATCAGGTAAACAGAGTTATCCGTAGTCAAAATCAGTGTGCCAAGAACGGTCTAACAATCGATATCTACTATCAACTAATTTGCAGTAGCTTTACTCGATTTAAAAACTGACCATACGCAGAACAAGCTCTTGCGTATCAAATCAGTTAAGAGAAAAACACCATAAGCAGGTGATAATGGAATATTGCTACATAAATATGGGAAGTTGACGATAGAGAAGCTGAAATCATCCCGTTTGTCATAAATTTGAGTTGTTCGTTTGCCGTTCATCAATTAAATTCTAAGTATGAAGCAGAAGTGGACGACTCTGTGGTGTCTTTATTTCGAGTTTAAAAGAATACATCGAATCGACATATGAATGAAAATTTGCATTTCTAATAGCCACTTAATTCCGCCACTGACAGTTACCTTTGAATCAAACCATAGACGATATTTTTCGCAAACGGGGGGATTTTAGGAGGAGAGGTCGGAGCTTTTTATACAAAAACATAAATTTGAATTCATATTTAATGGAAATGCCAGACGTTTCAATCGTCACTGTGAACTGGTTCCAAATAATACTGACTGGTGAATAATGAATATACAACGATTTTCCACGCAGATTCCCAGAGGATTAGAAGAGACATCTATGAATTGTTATTGTTTGCGATACTGTGGAATCATTAGAATTCGTGGAGGCTCAATTTTCGTAGAATTCGTGGGTACCTCTCACCCACGAATTCACCTCCTCAACGAATAAAGAATCATAATTACATTCCAGAGTTATCTTTCTTAGAAGCATATAAATCCACGAAATTACGTCCCCACGAATACGTAAAAATTCAGCAATCCACGAAAATTGGCCCCCACGAATTTAAATTATTCTACAGTATTGGTAACCAACATTTTATATCGGGTGTGGCCGGTCGACGGGGAATGCTTGCTCCTCTTGGCCTGAAGGTTATAAAACTTTTTTGAGCACGTTTTCATATACTCAAACTCAAATTCCGTGCTCTAAATCGTACTTATCCTCAAAAGTGAAGGCTATAAAAGTTTCACAAAACCATTTCCATACTCAAATGGAGCATATGCTCAAGATTTTCAAGCATGCTTCGGAATTTGCTCAGAGTTGTACTCAAAACAAACATGGCTGAGTTTGAGTATGAGAAGGGTAAATGTTTTATAACTCCAGGCCTGGGCGCCTCATCCAACCTTTGGTATGCCCGGGGTTCCTATCTGACCAACTCGCTATTTTGTAGTGCTTGTGGGAGTTGTGAGATTGATCATTGTTCGTTTTCTTCACTTTTCATAGCCAGATCAAAATTCATTTTCAGATATCGCGAACGTCGTATTCTGAGATGTGTTTTTTACACCTGTATCACGGGGATATTTTAGTACAACAGGTGAATATAATTATGATAAATATAAATGCCTACTTAATATTCTTTTACATTAAAATTTACGATGTATGAAGGATGATTTACTATTAGTTCAACTAGCAAATACCGTTAGTTTTAAATAAGGGTTGGGTTCAAATTGTAACATACAATTGTAGACGTAAATAAGAAAGGTGAAGATGACGAACAGTGATCAATCTCATAACTCCTATAATAGAGAGTTGAGCAAACATGGATCCTTGGATATATCAAATGTAAGACCAAGTGCCTAAGAGGTATCACATCCGCCGTAAAAACACATACACAAAGAATGGGTGGAAGACGAAACCAGCGTATCCGACGATAGGTGAAATGGGGAATTCCGAAAACTTTCTTGCACAGCTAAAGGACACCAACAATTATCTCCTAAACGAAGATTTGGCTACGGCATAAAATGTAAGAGGGGAGAGAAAAATGTCATTTGAGGTGAAAATGACAATTCTGACCTTATTGTACATCGACAGGACTCTTCCGAAAGATTATTTAGCTACTGTGTAAAATGTAAGAGGGGTTCTGGGTACCAGGTTTTCGTTCCTCACGATAAATTAAATTCTAGAGCTTTTGATATCATTAACAGCTGCTTCTTCAATAAAAATGGTACATGCATGAAAGCATGCATATCTTGGGATAAGTCATCCAGAACTTACTTTGTTAAATACAATTCAGATACTACACACAAGTGCACGACCTGATGTTGATATCAAATAGATACTGGAGTTCCTTATGAATAAGATCTGCGTAGTCTTTAGTGATCAGGTCTTGACTGTCTATTGGAATTCAACAGTCTGTTGGAATGTACATTAGCACGAATTATGCTCCTTTGTTAGGTGACCTGTTTTTATATTCTTAAGCGGCAGAATTTATTCAAAGGCTTCTACACGAAAAGCTAAAATATCTTGATGTGGCCTCAACTCGACACTTAGATATATCAAAGATGTTTGATCTATTAACAATAATCATTTTCATTCATATGTCGATTCGATATATCCCAGTGAACTCAAAATAAAAGGCACCACAAAATCTTCCAGATCTGCTTTGTATTTAGATATTCTATTGAACATATATATTAACGGCAAACTAACAGTTCAGTCTTTCCATCGTTTCAAGAGCTTGTTCTGTGTATGATCAGTTTTGAAATCGAGGAAGGCTACTTACAAACAAGTTGATGTTCTAGGGGTTACAACAATTCGTTTAAAGGGACAAGTTCACGGTTTTGGTTTTGCAATATATTTGTCATTTATGATGTTAGAAATTAAGAATATAACTCAATTAATGTTAACAACCAAAATTTGGACCTTCTGAATGCAAGGATAAGAGCAATATTTTAGCCTGCACATTGTTGTGTGGATATGTCTGATGAATCTGCGTCCAGCATTTGTGCCTCTTCGCACACGAAAATCTTTCGTACGACTTGCTAGATATATATTAATTGGTGTTACAAAACACATCATACAGCTAAATATTTCCTGTACGAAAGTTATGAAACGACTCCTCAATGAAAGTCAACACAGAAGAATGACAATTTGTACAAATAAAAGTCACGGATCAGTGAACACAATTAATAAAACAACTAATTAAAATTTTGTTTAAAGAAATGTCCGTAGTTATATTTAATAAGTTGTAATACAAGAACTCGACAAATCTTTAAACTAGAACTTGGGTGATTAAAGAGAAACTGGGTAAATAGTCACATCTGCCATTACATAGCGCTAACACACACACACACACACGCCATTTATGTTTCCATTTATTCGATTTATAAAAACCTGCGTAAAATGTGGTAAGGATTTTACAATATCTTTACAGGTAAAAATATGGTGATTAAATACTTCTGTCTTTAATTAAATTACATCAATCATCATATTATCTTTCCTTCAAGAATTAAAGCATGTGGTTAAAACACACTTAAAAATGATTTATGAAGCATGCAGCGTACAGCGTCATGTCATTTACATGTTTAAATGGTGCGATAATGGACATTGTTGTTTTAATTGTACATATCATTATGACCAAGGCAACAAACATGGCAACGAAACAATGTATGCCAACGTGACCCAGATGTATATTGAGAGAACGCGAGCACAGTGCAATTAATGTCATAATGTAATACAAATAAACACTTTTATTTCGAGATCACTGGAATATATCGAATCGACATATGAATGAAAATGATTATTGTTAATAGATCAAACGTCTTTGATATATCTAAATGTCGAGTTGAAGGCCACATAGAGAGATTTTAGCTTCAAATGTAGAAACCTTTGAATAAATTCTGTCTCTTAAGAATATACACCTTCTCTAGCCAAGGGTTTACGATCCGCTCCCCTTCTCTACAAACCCTTGGCATATTTAGTACGATATTCTTAACTTTGAGTAGCACCCTCTAGCGGATGGAGAAAACAACCCTGTTTGGATTACATCATGCTTATCCAATGAAAATGCGTGTTTCAGCTACTGTTTAAAAGTTGTTTAGAAATGGCTGCGTTCGTTGTTTAGAAATGGCTGTTTTCAGTGAGTAACGCAATGTGGTATGCAAATCATTCAAAATATCAATAATAAATTTAACTATCTCTTAATTGCATACTTGAAAAAGAAATCAGTGGGAATATTATTAAAATAAAGATGTGTGAACCCATGAAATATATGTAGTCGTTGAGTCTACATCTTAAAATAGCCCCCCACATGTGTAAGGTGAATTCCAAATTGAAGAAAATAGCTCTGACGCAACTGTATAAATCTGGGATAGATAGAACATAAAACAACGAATTACAAGAGACTTATGGTACGGTACTGTAGTAAATAAAATACACTTCTTTCCGCAGATACGAGTCTGAACTGCACACGTGGCGTCATTGGTTTGGATATGTATTTGATACACGACCGAGTGACAGTTGTAGGTATTTAATTCCTTTGTTTTGCACGTTATCTAACGTAACACGTTCTCTGATTGAGCAGTGGACTTTCCCTGCGTCCAATCATATTCGGAAAATTGAGGCTACGAAAATCGCACTAAATCTGCCAAGGGTTTGTAGAGAAGCGGAGCGGATCGTAAACCCTTGGCTAGCGAAGATGAAGAATATAAGAAGTTGGGCAGTTTAGATATATTGAACATCAACAACTTGGAGTCAATATTGATAACCGGGTTGGTATTTCGTGTGACACACTCAACATCCTCATATCCACAGGTACTGATGAGCCATGTGATGATATTCCAATTCCAGCATGGATACAACATCAGTCAAAAAAGATCGACAATACAATTTGTCGTAGTATTTCTAACTTACATAAAATTCACAAGGTTGACATTCGAAAAGTTAACAAGTCTGGAACTGTCTCATTGTGTACTTTAACTTGTAGATCCACGAGAAATAAATCATTGTCCCTCGACGATTATATACCGTCAAATGACATCGATCTCATGGTGCTAGCTGAAACATGGTTAGGATCTCATGCAGATAATTCCGTTTTGTCTGAACTTACACCAGATGGGTATGATGTCATTCACAAACCAAGACTTAGAACGTAGGGGCGGGCGTCTGGCGATCGTCCACACGAAACAGATTAGTGTGAGGCCTGTGAACGAATATGCCAAATTCACATATTTTGAACATCTAGAGTGTACTGTTGGTGTGAAAAACAACTTTAGTCGTCTTTGCACATGTATCATAATTATATCACCCACCGCCATCGAGATCGAAGAATATCTGGAATTCGGTTTTCTTTGAAGAATGGACCAAATATCTAGACAGTCTCGAGTTAATTCTTGATGAGTTACTAATCACAGGTAATCTCAATTTCCATTTTGATGATCCAAGTTGACAGAGAGGTCAGAACATTTACATAGATTTTAAAGGAACGGGGGTTATTGCAGCATGTTTACAATGCAACACATCTTCATGGACATACTTTAGATGTGTACCAGAGATAATAGTCCAACTTTGCATGGAGTGCCGCTAGTGGCAGATCCTAGTATATGAGACAACAATGGCAACATTACTGGGGACCATCTTGCAATTCATTCTTTGATGCGTCTCACTAAACCTCCAAGGGAGAGGAAAACCGTAATTTTCTGCAAACTACGTGACATTAACATCTACAAATTCTGAACTTTTCAAGTTTCATAAAGGAAGATACATCCGCTGAAGAGCTTACTATGTGTTATAATGCAGTGCTCCAAACCACCATCGATATTCATGCACCTAAAAAATCAAAGGAGATAACTTTACGCCCAAACACCCCATGGTTTACGGACGATCTTCATTCTGCCAAAAGAAAACGTTTTAAAACAATGTTTGGGGTGTGTTTTACCAATTGTTACTGAAATTATTAACACATCTTTCTTGGAATCAAACGTGCAATCGGATTTCAAAAAAGCTATTGTACGACTATTAATTAAGCGCCAAAGACTTGAATAGGATGACTTCAAAAAATTACAGACCTGTATTTAACCTACCTTTTCTATCTAAAATACCATTTCTATCTAAAATATAGGGGGCCTCCGTGGCTGAGTGGTTAGAGCATTGCGCTCAAAATCACACGGCCTCTCACCTCTGGTCGGCGCGGGTTCGAATCCCGCTCGCGCCGGTAAGTGAGAAAGTTTCCCAGTTTACTTCCAGTTTAGTTCTCTCCCACTAATAAAAACTGGGCGGCACCAAATAACTGAAAAATTGTTGAGTGGGGCGAAAAACAGCCAAACAATCAATATATCTATCTATCTATCTAAAATATTGGAAAAAGCAGTGGCAGCTCGACTTGAAAAACATCTGAGCGCTCAAGAGTTTCACGACCCGGTGCAATCTGCCTACCGCAATTGTCACTCCACAGAAACGGCTTTATTACGGGTCCATCGTGATATTACCTCTGCATTGGACGGGAATAATGTGTTGTACTCGTGATGCTTGATGTATCAGCCGCATTCGACGTCATAGACCATAACATTCTGATCAGACGTATGGGATATGTTTTTGGTAACACGGGATCGGCTCTGTCATGGATCAAGTCTTATCTCTCTGGTCGATATCAACAAATTACTGTTAGATCTATCGTATCCAAAGAGCTCCTACTCCGCTTTGGTGTTCCACAGGGTTCTGTATTAGGACCTCGTCTATATTACATGTTCTCCAAACCAGTCGGAGAATTTGCCGGAGGCATAGCATGTGTTATCATTGCTACACGGATAACACTCAGGTATACCTGATTATAAATCCGAACGACAGCTGGAACAGCATTGCAGACAGACTTCAACTTTGTCTTTCTGATATTGACAACTGGATGCAAAACACAATACTCAAGCTAAATCAGGGAAAGACAGAACTTATTATCTTTTCACCAACACCTAAATCTCGTGAATTCTCGGGAAATCTCGTGAATTCTCGGGATATCAACTGGCTTTCGGTGGATCTGTCGTCACTATTGCTTCATGTGTCAAAAATCTTAGGATGTTTTTCGACAGCACACTTAGCATGGAGTGTCGAATAAGTGCATTGACTTAAATCATGTTATTTCCAACTTCGTAATATCGGTAGAATGCGTGCAGGACACTTGTTAGATCACTGATTACATCCCGTCTTGATTATGGATATGCACTTCTTTATAATGTTAATTCAGCATCCTTGCAAAAGTTACAGAAAGTTCAAAACACTGTTGCTAGGCTAGTGACACGTTCACGGAAACATGAGCATATTACACCAATTCTCATATCACTTCACTGGTTACCTGCGACATATCGAACGAAATATAAAATCCTGTTGTATACTTTTAAGACTCTACATGGATTAGCTCCAACATACATCCAGGGACTAGTTCAAGTCTACCATCCTCAGCGAACACTTCCTTCTGTGGATTCTTTATACCTTCTAAAGCCACGCGCTCGTACATCTGTACTAAACTGTATGGCGAAAGGCGGTTTGATGTTTCTTCATCAACTTTAAATGGAACTGCATTCCGTTGGATCTTCGTGTCGAGGTTTCATTAGCTGTTTTTAAAAACGAACTTTAAAAATATCTTTTTAAACTTGCATTTAATCTGTAATTGGGTATTTATGTATACCGTTATTCAAAAGAAACATCAGTTTTAGTATTGTCTTAAGTATGCCTTTTTCTATGTATTCATTGTTCTTTGTTTTATAGTTTGTTTTTATTGTATTACATGTAAAGCGCTTTAATAGGGTAATTGTCTTAATTAGATAAAGCGCTATATAAATGTATAGTGATAAATAATAATAAATAAATAGCCCCCCCCCCCCCCAATTAAATATCATAACATGTCCTGTCAAGAATTGTTTCACACATATTGTGACGTCACCAGCTGTAGGCACTTCAATGACATCATAAGTTAATATCAGGACGTAAAAAACCAACAACAAGCAACCATAATCCATTGATATAAACCTAGCAACAAAATATTGATGCTATACTGTAACAAGTTTGAATGTCTTTTTCGTTTCAAAGGCTCAGTATAACTTCACAATGTCCATCTTAAGATATGAACAACACAATAGCACTTCTTTTGACGAGCGCTGCAGAGGTGATTATGGTTTCATGTGTAACGAAGTCTAAATGAATGAATTAAGACTCCGTATAACCATTAATCTTTTTATTCAAAATAACATTAACAAACCATAAAAACAACTTTTTAAAATTCTCTTGACAATTGTTGATTCCAATAAATGTGTACTTGTGCATGCGCAAGCTGACCTTTCTCTCTTCTTCTTGTGTACGGTCACGTCCTACCCTGATATGGAACATCGTTCGGTCTGTTCCGAATGGCTCAAGTACACTTTTACATGCGCAAGCTGACTTCCCCCCTCTAGCATCCGATTTAACTTCGCTTTTACATTTTCTGCGTGGACCTCAGGGTGAACGCAACAAGTTGCTCTATCAGGCATGTGTTACTAAGAGAAAGTGTTTATATTCTAGGTTTTAAAAAAAATTAAAATATTGAAACATACAAATATTTCATTAAAAGGCATATTACTATATCTGTAATGATATGTTATAGACTTAATGGATGTGAAATATTTGTAGCTTTGCGTACATCTGGACCTTATCAAGTTCAAATTCAACAGGGGGACAAAAGCTGGTCTAAATAATAACACTAATGCAATGATATAAATCTGGCAATAAAATACCTTAATCCAATAAAAACAATTCTGGAAACAAAATATGGATGCTTTTAAGATTGACTGTCGTTTTAGATTTTTTCATTTCAAAAGTTCAGTACCTTGCAAATGATGTTCATTCTAAGATATAAACAACAATTAACGTCTTTTATAGATTGTTGTCGAGATGAATATGTTGTCTAGTCTCGTTCAACCAGATGTTCGGCTGTCTCCGCAAATCTCCGAGGAGAGGTTTACGGAGACAGCCGAGCGTCTTGTTGAACGAGATTAGTATATGTTGTCATGTAATTAGGAATAATTGAATGATAAATTTAAACTCTATAACATTCATCGTTTCATTACGAACACAAACACCGTACAGAACATGGTTTTTTTTTTTTTTATTCAGTTGACATTTATTTATGGAACATTGCCGATTCCGATAAGCATGTGCTTGTTCATAAGGAAACGGTCCCTCCCTTTATTTGTGTGCGGTACCTAAAGTGAAAGTCGCATCATCAAGTCCCGGTACAATCGAGGCATCGCGAATCGGCCTGGGCTGCGTTCTAGATCGTAGCGGCTAGTCTATAGCTGCTAGGCTAGATATCTAAGTATTTGGAACGCATTGTGTGGATTAACGCTTGTTATCCCTACGTAGGGCTAGCCTAGCACATCGTTCAAGATCGTAGCGCTACTGAGCCCAGCCCTACATAGCCGTTACAATCTTGAACGCAGCCCAGTTTCACCGAGTCGAGAAAAAAACGGAAAGACCCAACGGTGTTCCGATTGGCCCCGATGAAAACATAGGACTTGCGTATGCGCAAGGTGACTGTTCCCCATAATATCCAGTATTTTTAGAATATGTTAATAACAATAAATTAATATGTAATCTATTATATCTATCATATTTCATGTGAAATCAGTAAGCACTTTCCTTTTCATACGCTATCACATCGATTCCTCTGTCGCAGCGACATGCTTATTTTCACCTGACAGCCACTTAAATTATGAAGATCTATGTCAAGGGTTAAAGATGATATACCATATTTGATAATGTGGCTAAAATATTTAAATTTTCGTTTAGATTTGCCCTGATGCACTACACGTCGGAGATAATGTTAGCGTGACATTATTACATGTAAATAAGAATAGTACGTTATATTAACGTTATTTATTTCTGTTGTTGATACTTTTTTAAAAATACAATTTTAAAATACTTTTTCAAATCTTAAAAATTGTTTTCTGTTTACAAGTTTGAGAAACAGGGACAAAATAAATGTTGCTATACTGTAGAGAGCCCTAGTGACAGGGTTGGGTTAGTTGGACGTAATATACACGGATGTGATACACGTTCTATTTAGTGATGTTAATTGTATAAGCTCAATAAGGGAACTTTTTGTTAATAGTACTGTACTTAAAACAATATGTTCAAGTTCATTACTAAGTGTAGCAAACAAGAAACAAATCAAAAAATAATTCAGAGAGTATTGCAGCGTGTTTTCCGCTCACTGATATTGTGTGACGGAGTTTGGGTACTTGGGGATATATAATTAGATAAATTAGCATTGTATCTTGCTCTAATAATGTACACACATGAATGAATAACTGATTAGATTCCGAGTTGATTATATATTATATTTTTAGCCGAGTTGCAACGAAGTTGAACTCGGCTATTGGTTTGGTGATGCGGGCGGGCGGTTGGGCGTCAACAATCGGTTTCCGGATGATAACTCGAAAAGTTTACAATCTAATCAAATGAAACTTTGATATATTGTTGGGTACCAGGTAAGGAAGACCTCTATTAATTTTGGAGAAAAATGGTTAAAGGTCAAGGTCACAGT
Organism: Ostrea edulis; assembly: GCF_947568905.1. Taxonomy (NCBI): domain Eukaryota; kingdom Metazoa; phylum Mollusca; class Bivalvia; order Ostreida; family Ostreidae; genus Ostrea; species Ostrea edulis. Next base: position 27,863,105 of record NC_079173.1, read on the forward strand.
GACCGAAAATAGAATGAAAATTTCAGAAAAATTTGGTTTCCGGATGATAACTCAAAAATTTTAAATCCGAATCAAATTATACTTAAAGATATTGTTATGTACCAGGTAAGGAAGACCCCTATTGATTTTGGAGAAAATAGGTCAAAGAGCAAGGTCACAGTGACCGAAAATAGATTTAAAATTCCAAAAAAAAATTGGTTTCAGGAGGATAACTCAATTTTTTTTTTTAATTTGAATCAAATGAAACTTGGATATATTGTTGGATACCAAAAAAGCAATGCCCCTATTGATTTTGGAGAAAAAAGTCAAAGGTCAAGGTCACAGTGACCGAAAATAGATTGAAAACTTCAGACAAATATGGTTTCTGGACAGTAACTCGAAAAGTTTAAAACTGAATCAAATGAAACTTGGTTATATTGTTGGATAGCAGGTTAGGAAGACCCCCTATTGATTTTGGAGAAAAAAGGTCAAGGTCACAGTCCTGAAAAAAGATTGAAAATTTTAGAAATATCTGGATTTGCATGATAACTCTAAAAGTTTAAATCCGAATCAATTGAAATTTGGAGGTACTGTTGGGTGGGTAAGGTATCAGGTAAGGAAGACCACTATAGATTTTGGAGAAAATAGATAAAAGGTCAAACTAGATTGTTGATACTAGGTAGGGAAGACTATTGATTTTTGGGAAATCAGCCGAAATGTCAACCGAGAATAAAAGAAAAAGAAATCGTGTACTAGTATGTTACTTCGGAATTTGGATGACATAATGGATTAACTCCAGCCTATTACTTCTGTGAAGGAATCTACCCAATGTAGAAAGAAGTGTTATGTACATGTATATAATGATGGACATATATAAATCAGGTAAAAAAATTTCTACTGTAGCAATTTTTTGCATGCTTTGCTCAAATACAATACTATCTTCACAATTATAAATATGCCACACCATTCCTGACTTTACAATGCATCCCATGCAACTCAGCTCATGCACCCCTGGGTGCATATATTGATTTTCTTTTTCAATAGAAATACTAGTATGCGTTTCTTGAGAATCGTTTATTTATCCCTTGGTTTATTTTTTTGCAGCCCCTCCCTCCCTCCCCAAAATCATGCATGCATTATTTTTTTATCGGCTATTCTAATTTTTTTTTTAAATCTAATATTATTTCAAAAACGAGAAACATCTGTGGAGGCACGAGGTGTAACATGTGATGAAAAGGGGTGTGTGTAAGGGGGATTCAAATCCTAGAAATACAAATAGATGGACTCAAATCACAGCTCAGTGACATGCAAATAAGTTTGAGTAGAAAGAAATTTACTGATGATAAATTTAGCTTCATTTGAGTAGTGTTGATAAACGTGTGTTTCTGTTTGTAAGAGGGGATGTAACTTCACCAATGAAGGCTAATTATATGGTTAAATTTTACTCTTAAAATCACTAAAATTCAGGAGCTAGACCCACTGGGGGCCTTAGGGCGCCCCCCAGACCCCCCTGCCTCTGGGGAAAATTCCATGGCCCCTAACCAGAATTCCTGGATCCGCCCTTGGAAGACACAGACGTATTAAGAAACAGAATATGCCCCATGCTTTCATTGAAAGTAGTTTCTTTTCTCAAACACTCGTGGCTATATCGAGTACCTAAGAAAATTCACACGGATGTTTGCTTCATGAGCTGAATTCAAGGTTTGAAATAATTTGAGAAAGAACCATGATAATATGTCACAAGAATATAAAAAGACATTCAATTTCTTACTAAATTGGGATTCAAAATAGTCTTTATTGTGTTGAAATGCTTGAAAATGAAAATAACGCAGTGAAAAGTTTGTAAATGGTCACGATGGTCCACGGTGCAAACGCATGTAGGTTTACAGGATCAAATCCGGCACGGGAACCAAAATAATAATAATAAAAAAAATCCTTCACCCCAAAATACAAAAGAAAAAAAAAAAATACAAAAAAAAAAAAAAAAAAAATAAATAAATAAAAGATAAACTTAACTAATAGGCCCCTATCAGCTTTCAGTCTAAAGTTACAAAAAGATCATTCGTAATCGTTCTGAATTATCACCTACATGTAAGGCTGAGTAAATATAATTGATTGTTTTTCAATGCCTTTTAAGTGGACATAGAGTTCAACTTTTAAAAAGACCTTTTACAACGATGTACTAGCACGATGCGTGTATTCTTTGCACGTGGCATTTTGAGCTCTGTATGATATATCCTGGTTTTGTGATGGTGTAAATCTAATCTCGGTTGAAATTCGGCTTGGCTGAATATTTGGACTGACGCCTTCGCCGAATCTCGGAGCAGTCCTTCATAATTCATGTCTGGAAATTTACTTTCAGCTTCGGCCAGTTTTAGCCATTAAAGTGCACTAAGGTGACACTGCTGTTCGCTTCAAATATATAAGTGATATGACTGTTAAACTAACCCTCTATCACTATTAATGCTGTATTACTTACCGTTTATGTATAAAAATCCCAAAATGAAAACAGGCATTACATTTTCTGTTCAAATGAAGACTTCCATGGCACAATATTTTATCTCCTGGAATTGAAGAGTTCCTATAGTCTGCTTTATCTAGTTACAGATACATCGTATCTCCACATACCTACTTGCATTTCGCTAATTAAAAAAACAAACTATAGAAACTCTTAAATTTTGGGAGATAAAATATTGCGCCATAGAAGTCTTCATTTGAACGGAAAAATTAGTGATGGTTTATTTTATGGAATTTACATATTTATGGAACCTCTCATTAATTACAACTTTGTACAAGTCTGGTGATCCAGGAAATTGCAGTAATTATAGAGAATTAAGTGTAACAAGTTGTCTTGGTAAACTTTTTAACAGATTACTCCAAACACGTCTTAATAATTATTTAGAATCTGGAGGATTATTAAGTCACTTTCAGGCAGGATTTAGGAAAGGATATCGTACAACAGATAACATTTTCATCCTAAAAACTTTAATGAACAAATACTTGTTTAAAAGAAAGAAGGAATTATTCTTATGCTTCGTTGATTTTTCAAAAGCTTTTGATACTGTATGGAGACCAGCTCTTTTGTATAAAATTTTAAAAAAGGGAATTGGTGGAAAAATTTTCAATATTATAAAACATATGTACTCTACTACAAAATGTGCTGTAAGACAGGGAAATTTATGTAGTAACTTTTTTAATACTACATTAGGAGTTAAACAGGGGGACAATTTAAGTCCTACTTTATTTAATATTTTTGTTGATGACTTTGAAAATTACTTTGATAAAGTAGTAACTTATCCTGTATCTTTAGGTGATATAACTTTTAATCACTTATTTTTTGCTGATGATCTTGTTTTATTATCAGAGTCAGCTGAAGGCCTCCAAAATTGTATAGACACTCTTTCAAAATATTGTATAGAATGGAAGTTGCATGTAAACTTAGAAAAAACAAAGGTTATGGTTTGTTCTACCAGGAAAACAAAGATCAATTATGGATTTTATTATAACAATTCTACTATAGATGTAACTGATAAGTACAAATATCTTGGTATAATTTTACAATCAAATGGAAATTTAAAACATGCCTGTGAGGATCTTGCTGCTAGAGCCAGAAAAGCTTACTTTGCCTTGAAGCGTAAACTACCTTTTGGCTTGATCTCTCACCAAACTTGTGGTTAAAACTATATGAATCAATTATTGTCCCAATTTTAACATACTCCTCAGAAATTTGGATCTCTGACTTTAATGCAAACCCCAATAATTTTGATAAAACTCCTTTTGAAAAAATTCAGAATTTTATCTTGAAAAACATCTTAGGTGTACATAATAAAGCATCAAACTTGGCAACAAAAATGGAATTAGGTGTTCTCCCTATTCATGCCAAAATATACCAGCTTGCTATTAAATACTATTCTAGATTGGAAAATTTAGCAAAAGCTAATGATAATCACAATGTTTTACTAAGGAATGCTTACTTGGAAGATGTACACTTGGCTAGTGAAAATAAAAAATGCTGGCAAACTTGTATAAAATCAATACAAAAGATGTTAAATGTTAACGTTGACACTGAATGTAAAATGTTTATTCTTAAACTTAAAAAATTCTTTGAAAATAAATTCTTTTCTGAACTTCAACATATTAACAACACTCAAAGTGGTAAGCTCTCATTTTATAGTACATTATTCAACCATGATGTTATGAAACTAGAAATCCAACCATATTTATGTCTTCCACTTCCTAAGAATTTAGTTTCTTATCTTACCAAATTAAGAATAAGTGCACATAAGTTGTATGTAGAAACAGGTCGATATTGTAATCCTGTCATTCCTAGAGAAAATAGATTTTGTTTTCATTGTCAAACTATTGTTGAAGATGAAAAACATTTTTTACTTGATTGTCCTGTGTATGAACATATTAGAAAAATGCATTCAAAACTACTAGATATTAATACCTTATTTTGTTTACTAAATCCACATAACCTTGTATCTACAAAACAAACCTGTCTATACATCAGAGACTGTTTTAATGTTAGAAATAAGTTTTCAACAGTTTGATATTTTGTAATGTATCAATATATATGTGTATCTATGTATGGCTAACAACACATTCTTATATAATGTGCTTTAGTGCCAATAAAGAATTGAATTGAAATATTTAGATGGTAAGTAGCGTTAATAGAGAGAGAGAGAGAGAGAGAGAGAGAGAGAGAGAGAGAGAGAGAGAGAGAGAGAGATAGTTTGATAGTCAAATCACTTATTTGAAGCGAACAGCAGCGTCAACTAAGTGCACATTAATTGCTAGAACTGGCCGAAGCTGAAAGTAAATTTTCAGACATGAATTAAGAAGGACTGCTCCGAAATTCGGCGAAGGCGTCAGTCCAAATATTCAGCCAAGCCGAATCTCGGCCGAGATTAGGTGTTACAAATCTAATGGTATATATCCGGTCTTAATTACTCTCGGGCTAACTCCCTACTTGATATACATTTATTTCACAAGACTTTTATTTCTGGTAACAATAAAACATGTCACTGATGCATTGTCTTGTTTTATTTCTTTTCCCTTGGCTCAATCAAATGATGTAAATCTTTCCGAACATTAACATTTCCTCTGCATGGGTAGATTGAAAAGATTTCGCGAAGGTCCCAATTTCCCCCAATAAATACTGACCGGTCCCAAAAGCAAAGAAACAAACAAAACTAACAAACATAAAAGAAGCAAAAAAAACATCGTCGGTAACCCACTAGGCTAGTTACCAACGATGAAAGAAAACGTGTAAAAATTAGTGAATACGAAATATTCAATGATCGCATTATCTATTGTATTAAGTCCCGTACGTCATTTCCGGGTTCAGAAAATTCGTGAGACGTGGATGAACAGAAGATATATTTGTTATCGCTTTCTGTGTGGATCACAGCTGTTGAATATTGATTGTAGGTGTAAAATTCCCGCGGAAAATCTACCTGAAGGGTCCGCGCGGATTCAAACCCAGCAGCATTCTGCAAGCTAGCTACGGGTTGTATTTTTTATCGATCTGAGACCGAATTGACATAAATTTCGACTGATTGACCTGAGTGACAAGTGTGTCGTATGAGAATGCTTGCATGTTGGCATTAATGATCGTGGGCGAAAATAAAAAGCAGCCATGGAAGAGTGAATGGGAACGATTGACAAAATGTGAGTTACTAATATGAACCTTTGTACTTCAGAGAATTCAAAACAGGAAGAAAATCATAAATTTAGCCATTTATGCTTGATATCACTAATCAGTACTTTTTCTGTATTTTTATTGTGAAAAATTTCCTATAAACTAGCAAGAATATTGATGAGTATGGACTCAATGATCATGATATTAAATGAACATTTCCTTTTCATTTTGACACTTAATTCAAATCACCATGTCTAATACCGGTAATATTGACATAGACGGCTCATAATTCTTGTAGACTTGTTATGATAAAAGGACAAATACCAAAGTAAGTGAAAAGAGCTACAACCATGACAATGGCATGTTTCCCCCATAATTGTAAATATATAATTGCAGAATTGGATCAATAATTTTGAAATGTGTAAGAGTCAAAACTCCTTAAAACATGTAATCAATCTTTTATGGCAATTTTTTTTATTAAGGCAAAAAATTGGGGTAGCTGATGAAAAAGTTGTTATACCAATTTTTCCACATGAACTATTGTATATGAGACAAGTGGGTAAAACTCTTCATATCATGACATATCTCTCTATCTCCCCCCCCCCTCTCTCTCTCTCTCTCTCTCTCTCTCTCTCTCTCTCTCTCTCTCTCTCTATATATATATATATATATGTATGTTTAAAGTGTGTATGTATAAAGTATTTAAATGACATCTTCTGTACAGTGTTATTATCTGTATTAGAACAATGGATGAAATACAAAAATTAGGAAAGTGTAGTTGACAGCTATTTATGTCTCATGTGCTATACAAACATTTTGCCAACAGCCATCTACACACAGGTGTCTTTTCTATGCAGTATAATTGAATATTTTTCCCCAAGCAATGAATTTGGTGCTTATGCATCGAAAAAGTGTAACTTAAAAAGAAACACCACCCATATTATCTTCTTTTTTTTTTTCAAGCAAAGCAGCAGGGAAAATGCCAAGGAGTAATTTGAAATACAGTCAAAACTGTCATAGCAACCCACTGTATTAAGCAACTCGCTGTCGTATGTAACCATAAAAAGTTCCCCGAAGACGTTACCCTATATATTGTACCTGTATTAAACGACCACCTGTCTGACGCAACCAACGACCATGATTTCCACAACCTTTTCATGTGAATTCACGAAATTTTACCTTTATTTAACGACTACATTTTTCGATTACAACGCGATTCCTACTTTCGATTTCGGTTCAGCACGACTATTCTGGGAATTATCGCCCCTAACACTTTCGTTTTAAAACGCACAGTTCGGCGGTGTTCTTGTTTAGTCCTCTGAATCAATTATTATATCCAAGCTGTCAACTTGCAGGGTCGTGTGTGGTCAATTGATAAAACCCGAGTTGTTGTTTATTTAACAAAATCAAGGATCAGGGAATCAAGGCCGGTGTATTTGAAGGTGTGAATTTCAACAATTTTAAATGGAGCATTCGCGATTTTCCTGCATGAGATTCTCGAGGTTTTCAAGAATCATGACCGTTACTAGCGGCTCACTTCAATATATCCTGAGTATTTGACACATCCGAATTCAAGAAAAATGCCTGCACTATTTCTAAGCTTAAAAGATTTGCTGTGCACAGTGGATATTGTGATTTATTTAATGTCTTTCAAATTGAATAACATATTTCCAGCATTTATTGTACAAACGGAGACTCAACACTTCATCACTTGCTTTCTTACCACCAGACAAGCATCGCATTTTTAGTTACAAGTAGACTATACCTAAATACTCTTTACAACAACATGTTTACAAGTTTTAGAAAATTTACATGCAGTTCAATGAGTTCATAAAGGAGATTTAAATCTCATGTAAATGTGTAATATGAAATGCATGCTAATTTTATCATTCTTAAACAGATTAAATGTAATTTTTGATAACTACTGTGTATTATGAATTTTATTTTACAACTATTAAAACCATACTTGATATTCTTAATGATAAATTCCAAATACATACAAAGTTATTTTATCCATTGTACAAACTATTTCTGTATATTATTTGTGAAATGTTATGCATTACCTGTGGAAAATAGGCAACCTGTATTAAGAGACCACCTGTCATATTTGACCTTTTTTCCATTCTCCTTTGGATGGTTTCTTAATACAGGTTTGACTGTACATACCTTGATCAGTGATAATAAAATGGTCAGGAGTATCTATTTACCTCAAGGTTTCAGAGGATAACACAAACATGATAAAGAAAACTGCATCCTAGCTGATTTAATTAGTATTGTAGTTGTTTTAATTGTTATATTGGTCCGTGTCGGTGCATAGTACTATCCAAATCCCAAATTATTGAAGTGAGAGGCCTGAACTTCACTATTTTAACAAATTAAACATAAATTCTGAAATATCAAAATATTTGACTTGTTATGGACACCAATTTTAGAGAGACATAGACCTTGGACATAGACATATGAGGACTTTTTGTAGTGTCTGTCCATCCATCTATGTGGGTGGAGTTATACTTATGCACCAACAGGGAACCCATCAAGGGGAAATATGAACATGGTTAATGGAAATAGAAATATATGCAATGCATTTTGATTTTTTTCTTTCAGGATGTGAATTTTCCTGAGAAGTTTTGTTCAGACGTATTTAGACAGAATGGTCAGCAGAACTCGTCTCCATTACTGCAAAATAATTCTAGCCACCTCGCTAGTGTGGTTCCTTCTGGATGTCTTCATACTGATGTACTTCACGGACTGTGCCGCTAACAGTGGCAACACAAACTGTAATGAACACAGAGAGGAGTCCAGGAGGCATCAGGACAGCGGAGGAGGGGGGTTCCTTGGAAAACTCCTTCCCAAAGGTAAACAGTGACATCTGTGTTGCCACATCTTTTGGAGAGTTCTGTGTTGCAATTTCTTTCAGGGGTGGTTCTGTGTTGCCAATTTTTTGGAGAGTTCTATGTTGCCAGTTCTCTGGAAAGGGGGGGGGGGGGTCTGTGTTGTCAATCTTTTGAGAGTTCTTTGTAGCTAATCTTTTAAGAAGTTGCTAGTCTTGTAGTGAAATCTGCCTTAATTAGAGTATTTCATTAAGGGTAGGGGTGCAACGATATGCTTGCCATAAGATGCATTTATGATACAAACCTTTCTTCTGTTGCACAGAATCCAAAATGCTCCCATAGTGGAGATTTATGGGTCACATGGGGAGAAATAATTCAGTGACACGGTCAGCACCACATTTTCCATTACTGGAGGCCATTTTTACAATATAAATAATTTTAATGCCAAATTGGACGGTTAAAATTAATCCGGACCAAGAATACTGATATGGTTGCGGTAGCTCCGTAGTAAAGCATTCATTCCTTAACCCGGAGATTGTGAGGTTAAACCCTGCTCATGCCATGGCTGCGTCACACCCAAGAAGTAAATATAGGTAGTGATTGCTCCTTCAGCAAATTCTCAGCATTTAGAAGTGAAAATCACAGGTCTTTCGGATATGACCTTAAAATTGGAGATCCTTGATTGCAGCAGGCTTTGGTATATATGTTAAAGAACCCTACCCTCACTGCTACGGCCCTGGGCGCTAAGCATAGGTCTAGAATTTATGGTACTTTACATACAGCTAGTGATGTCTCAGTATGAGTGAAATTTTTTTTCGATGGGACGTACATATTAAAAACAACCAACCAACAAACTACAAATTTTATTGTTACTTTCTTTGACTAATTATTTTAAATGGTTCTCAATAATCAAACAATAAGTTAAATTTCATCAGAAAATTTATCATAATTGAATTTTTATCAGTGATTTTGAGCATTTCTTAGTGCAAAAATTAACTGGAAAATGATGCCTATTTTATATATGGCGGTATTGAAGATATTTTAGGACCTCGTCATCTGGCTGGTGCCTGATAATAATCACTGTCTTTCAACACTTTCTATGGCATGTGATAGCTTTAGTTTCCTCTAAAAAAAAAATCATAGATTTTATACATAATACTTGAATATTAGGCAGAGAAAGATCCCCTTGGATTTTCAGATTTATCGGTATGTCTTTACAGAGTTATGGGACTTTAGAATTTTTTAATATCAATTGATAAAATGGCATAAAACTGGAATTTACTTATTTTCATAGAAGTAAATGTTTAGGAAGAGGAAGAACCCTTTTGATTTTCAGATTTATCTGTTTTGTCCATTAATTAAGTGTGGATGTACCAATTCAACTACCCAGCCAGTTCACATTGTTCAGTGATAGAGCACCTGCTAGATCTATAGTAGTTCAGTGATAGAATGCCTGTTAGGTCTATAGTAATTCAGTGATAGAGCACCTGTTAGATCTATAGTAGTTCAGTGATAGAACACCTGATAGATCTATAGTAGTTCAGTGATAGAGCACCTGATAGATCTATAGTAGTTCAGTGATAGAACGCCTGTTAGATCTATAGTAGTTCAGTGATAGAGCACCTGTTAGATCTATAGTAGTTCAGTGATAGAGCACCTGATAGATCTATAGTCATTGTGGGACCCTTTCTGTTTTTCTAGTTTGAGAATCATAGTTACATGTATGTATATGTACGTAACTATATGGTCTTCGCTGAATAAGTGTGCACTACTTATAACGATGGCATTTTTTCTACACAGGTAAGTAGTTTGTGTCAGCTTGATAAGTTATTACAGGGACTGAACCTAAGAACATCAGATTCTATTGATTTTTAATTAAAATACAGGCAAGATAAATCCGAGTTTCAATTGCCAGGGATGATAAAGCTATAAACTATGAAACAGGTTGATATTGGATTATGTATGCTGTATCGGTGCTTTGGGGTTATTTTCATAGCAGACAGAATATTTAGATGAAGACTGATCATAAAATGCCTCCTGTCCAAATTTAAAATAGATTGGATTTTCTGCTAAATACTACTTTCATAAAGTACTACTTGCATGCACATATTTTCTATAAATGGAGTTTTTGAAGGGGGCAGGTTCACTGTCATTATAACTCAAAGGCAAATCTCTTCATTTAAAGTTATTAACAATGATAAAAAGAGGTGCTTTTCTTTGTATTAATTTAACCTTAAGAGGGACACTCTACATCATCATAATGGCTGACTTCCTTTTAAAACATGGAGGAAAATATAAATATCAGCAATATTTGCCTATTCATTTAAAAAATCATTGCCTATTTGAGTAGTTCTGTAGGTTAGCACGTCAACTGCTGAACTGTAGATCGCGGGATTTAGTCCAGCAGGGGTTTTATATATTTTTCAAATTGCTTTCTACTAAAACTGCATTTTTTGGACCAAATAAAATTAATTTGAGTTTTCCATTTCAAAATACTGTTGCACATATCCTTCACTTTTCATCGATATCAAATTTCTCTGGTGTAGCATTCATCCTTAATTAAATTACTAAGTATAATTATTGTTTCATAAATTTATCACTTTTTAAAATTATATTAATTTTTCAACTGGAAGGACCCCGGATCATGTACCAAAAGGGCCAGTTGATCTGTTGACAGTGCGTGTACTTTTAGTAATTTAGGATTAACATGAATTAAGCATGCAGGATAGTCCCTGGATGCAAAAATTATATACATATGTCAACAAATTTTTCTTTTTACTTGGTAAAATCATAACTAAGTCTTATAAATGATAGAGGACCCGAAATACTGCTAATCATGTGGGAGTTTTTATCATTTTAGGGAATTGCATGGAAGAGTCATCTCCCCTGAAAATCATATAGAATTGATCAACATATTATACATCCTAGTCCTGTTGAACTTTCTCTGAAATTAATTTTTATCCACAATTGACACAGACTATAGGAAATGGATATACCCTTTTAATAATATCTCAGAAAACTGTCTCTTTTCATATTTTGTGGTTGGGACAAATGTATATAGCTATTAGCTATTATAATAATTATGCATGAAAAACTTCGGTTTCACTAGTTGTTACAGACACATTTATTTGATTTTCTGGAGGAAAAAAGTGTCCAGGATGAATTTTTTTTCAAAAGACATTTTAAACATAAGTAACCCATTACACCAAGATTATACTCTTTGACACCACGTCACAAAATGTTGACTTAAATGTTTTGTCATTTATTTGTATTGATTGATTTGCTTGTCCATCACCAAAGGTCACTGAATGTATAAAGTATCGGGTTGATGACTCACAGATCCAAAGTTCAAATCTTTTGTTCATATTTATTGACATGAATTTTGAAATTCATGTTATTTATCCAAAATTGCATCTTTTCTGCCTTTTTGACATATATGCACTTATTACATTAACATATTGTCATATCTTTCATAATTCATTATTTAATAATTTTGCGCTTATTTTAGAAACATTCATATGATATACTAATATTAGATTTGGACGACATTTACTAGGTGCACTAGCTTGCACTATTTGAACTGCCTCTTATCATTATATGTTAAACGGTACCTTAAATTGCTTATCAATAAATATCTATAACTTCCAGAGAACAAAAATTTTACAAATCCAATGTTTTCTGAATGTTTCATCAAATTCAAAAGAGAATTGGTGGAGAACTTTAGAAATTTGAGAAAAATATACCCAAAATGATTTCAAATATCTAATTTACTTGAGTTTGAAAATCTTTAAAAAAAAAACCACTACCTACCTACTGACCTGTAAAAATTTTGAGGTGAAAGTGGAACCCAACATATATATTTTTTGGCCTTTAAGTAGTTAAGCTACATTGGATGGTTTCACAGCTAGTAGAGCAATGAATTCTTCTCTATAATGGATATCATATTATTATGTTATATTTATGTTAAATCTGGAGGGGGTGTCACATACTACTATTAGACAAGGTCCTGTCATTGTGCAGATATATGTGTAAGCAAATTTAAGAAAGATCAATTTGCATTATGGATGTCTTAAAGCTTTTAAACTTAACATTTTCTCAGTGAAAACATAATCTTTTTTCCTGATTGGCAGTATTAAAGAAAGTGAGTTTATTTTATGAAAGTAATCGTGATAATTTTATTGAGTGGATCGGGGGGGGGGGGGGGGGGGGGGGGGGGGGGGGGGGGGTTATATTGTGTCACATGGAGCACTTTACAATTCTTAAGATAGCATATTGTACAAATGTTAATATAATCATTGTATTAAACTGTTTTAATTTCAGTTTGACAACATGTTCAGTCTTCACAAAAACATTTAAAGCTTGCTGGCCAGTCAGACCAGTGAACTGTTTGAATGTACTGGCCCACAGTGAAATTTACTGCCCCCCCCCCCCCCCCAATTTTCATAGTACATGTTATTCACATACATTATGGAATGCATTGTAAATCTGTACAATTAATTTACTGAAACTATGCTTATTACTCATATTCATATCCACCTTAAGGTTGATCGATCCTCATGTGATGTCATAGATTTTTGCAAAAATCTTAATAATTTAAACTTTGCGCATGATAGGAATATATCTTTCTGAGAAATTTTATTCACTAGATATAATAAAAAATCTGGTAAACTATTAATACTGAAAAAGTTTATATTTTCCATCAATAATCAATTATTTATGATTTAAAAAATGTTGTCAAGGGCAATAACTCCTATGCTGGAATTTCCTCTACTGAATGTCTATTATATATTGGTTTCCCTAATATCCACAATGAATCTATACATATTTATGAATTAGCAGTTTTTTTTTAAACTGTTGATATTTAAATTTTGTCATTTCAACAAGTTTTTATCTATTTTTATTATTCTGTTTAACGAAAATGTGTGATTTTCTGATGTAGATGTATACTTCTGTTTTTGTATGTCTGGCATCTTTAAAAAGGTGGCAACATATACATTTTATTTGATTATTAATTAAATTAAACTATATTGAGTGAAAATTAATAAAGTTTTTCCACTTTTAACCATTAATATTGATAAGTCACATGAGGATGGAGCTACCTTAAGACATCCTCTCTGTCGATACCAGAAAAACAATACCGTACACAGTATTTTCTCTCTCTCTTCACCCGCAACAAGACTACAAATTTACGTATTTTTCACAAACAAGTGCACCTTAGGAAGTAGCCTTCTCTACTAACATGAAATGTAAACGATTGATTAATTCTATAAACTATAGAAATTGCATAAAATCAGAGAGAACTGCAATTGACGAAGTTCATTTTAATTTGACAATGCAATAAAGCAGCAGTTACCACGATACTGAACGCGATCATTTTTGTTGTTTGAATAAGTTATTCGTTGAATATTCACGTGATCAACGTACAAGTTATCTTGACAATTACAAGTATAGTTATCGTTCTTTACTTTAAAAAAAATTAACCACAATGTCAAAACACTTAGTTACTTTATGTGCTATTTATTGTTTTATTATGCCCCCGAGATCGAAGATCGGGGGGCATATTGTTTTTGTCCTTTCTGTCATTTTGTAATTCTGTCATTCTGTCTGAAACTTTAACCTTACTAATAACTTTTGAACAGTAAGTGATAGAGCTTCGATATTTCACGTGAGTATTCCTTGTGACAAGACCTTTCCGTGGGTACCAACATTTTTGACCCCGTGACCTTGACCTTGGAGTTTGACCTACTTTTTGAAAACTTTAACCTTGCTAATAACTTTTGAACAGTAAGAGATAGAGCTTTGATATTTCACATGAGTATTCCTTGTTACAAGATCTTTCCATTGGTATTGAACCTTTTGAGCTTGACATTTGACCTACTTTAAAAAATTTTTTACATTGGTCATAACTTCTAAATGGTAAATATTAGAGCTTTCATATTATACATGAGCATTTCTTTTGACAAGATTTTTCTACTGGTACCAAGATATTTGCCCTTGTGACCTTGGCCATCTTCGGAATTGGCCATTATCGGGGGCATTTGTGTTTCACAAACACATCTTGTTTTTATGGTAATTTAAGTAAATAAGATGTTTAGAATGTCTAAATCCAACATTATATTTAATGTGACTTACAAAAAGTCTACAAGCCCATCGGACTTCCTGATTTTTTATTTTCACTGACCTGACCCTAAAATTCACTGGCCTCGGTCTTCAGACCACTGAGTTTTCATGTAGACTGCATGTTGTTAATTGATGAATTTCAAAATGATGTCATTAATTAGCATCATTCTCACACTCTAGATTAGTGCTTATTATTGTTTCATCTACTTAATGAAATTAATTACAGAGGACTCCAAGCCAAATCTTGATGAAATACTTATACCAGATCCAGATATTATGTATAATCCGAAACTCAAACCTAAACACAAAAAGCCGAAGCTGGACTTGCACAACAAAGGTTGTAGTATTTTAATTTACTGAGCAGTTGCTGGTGGATAAGAATTTTGTGCAGGTTCTCTCCCCCTGGTGGATGGATTATCTCCCCTCCCCCCTTACCTATGGTGTGCATTTAAAGGTATACTGTACTTATGTCAGTTTGGATGAAATTTCAAAAAAATGCTGTAAACAGTTGCTGATTTCTTTTGAATTGTGCCAAACTGTAAGAGAAAAACATGCATTGCTTAAACAGTTCTTGCATGCATGTCAGATATGGCAATTTTTTTTTTTTTGTATTTTTCTTTTTGCAGGGTTTAGTACTAACACCTTGCTCTTGAATAAAGTGAATACATATATCTTAATTGCAAAACATCAATTGAAAATGACATCCAGATTGTTAAAAAAAAAAACCAAGGGGCGCTGGTTGAAAATATTATAGCATTTATGGCTTTTTCAGGTCTCCCGGGTAAGCTCAGGTGAACTATCACAATTGGTCTGCATCCGTCGTTGTGCACTGTCCATCATGCATTAACCATTGAACATTTTTATCTTCTTGATAACTTTTTAACCATTCCAATTCTTTTCAAATTTGATGTGAAGCATCTTTGGGACAGTTTATAATTATTGATATAATAATTGTTTTATAATGAATATGTTATGATATATTCAGGGTTCCAACTTCGACTGAATACCTTAGGGGCCAAGTGGGCCCCTGAATAAGAAATTATGTTAGCCCAAATGAAATTACAGTATCCCACACATATCATGAAATTGAATAACATGGGTTTTTTTTTTTTTTTACAAGAAAAAAGAAACATCAGGTCACATTGCAATTTATTTAAATTAAAATATCAATATTTAAATTCTGTTTCCTTCTCCGTAATTCTTTCAAATACCTCTCTCATTTCCACTCTCATTTCGTCAACCTAGCAACTTTATGATCTTCGCGGCGTCTGACTTTAACACACGTTTCTTCAGACTTTATGTTATTTCAAAATTTCTCAGCTTTACGATGCTGTCAAGTTTATAACTTGGGCAAACTGTCACAACGATTGGACCTTTCGTGTCATGTTTTGTACACACAGCACGTCATCCCCTTTTTGCCGTCAGCGAGCCATATTCTCCCCTTCTTTCCACTTTGGTTAAAAGCAGACACTTTCTTTTCGTTTGAAGTAACCCTTGCGTTGTTCAACTTCTGGTTTAAATACATTTTGGAAGGTTTGATACCCCAGGAATCATGAATGTCTCGCCAAGTGGCAAAACCTCAACCGAAATTGAACTTCAATTATAATAGGACTCGGATCGGTCGGAAAGAAAAATGTTGATCGGACAAGTACGGTCGCCAATTGGGCGACAAGAATGAAAATTTTGGGTGCCCACAAGCAAAGTTTAGTCGCCAATGCAAGTGGGCGAGCGGTAATTTGGAACCCTGTATTATATTTTATAATAAATATGTTATATGATATACATGTATATTAATAAAATTTTGTGTGCTTGATTACAATATGATAATTGTCTTTTGATAACATGTTATGATATCCTAATAATTGTTTACTTGTATAAATATGATGATATAATCATTGTTTGTTTAGTAAGATAGTTGATCTGTATTTGTAGGTATAATACAGCGTGTGCCCACTGGACCTGGTGAGATGGGCAAACCAGTGAGTCTGCCTGCAGACAAACAAGCAGAGGCCAAGGAAAAATTTAAAATCAACCAGTTCAATCTGGTCGCCAGTGACATGATATCCTTAAACCGGTCATTACCGGATTACAGGATGGATGCGTAAGACTTTTCCTTTGATTTAAGAATACTTTTTATACACCAGTCTAAATAGTGCTGGGTCTAAGACTGGATGTATTATGGTAGCTCATTACACTAAAAAAAATTCAATGGCTCATTAAAACACCTTTATGAAGCATGATTTCACCATCGAAAGATTGACACAAGCTCTCAATTATTTTATATGAATTCTTTGTGATTTTTCACGGAATGATATAAAATGCATTTTGTTTGCAAAGTAGAAATTCTTGAGTCAAAATTTTGATGTGATTTGGTGTATGATATGAATGTCTAATAAAATATGCCTAAAAGATCCAGATTTAAACGTTTTATTTTGTAGGAAAAAATATTCATGAAAATTGAAAAACGTTATCTGTTGATAGTTTTTAAATCTACGGATAAAATCTTCAAAAACCATGTCAGTTAGAAAAGAGATATATGGAAGAAATTTGTTATAAAAAGAAATTGTTTTACTTGGAAAGCTGTAATTAGTCAGGTTAGTGATGTGGCCTATGGGGCTATTGTTTATAGAAATTCCCAACTATTGCGAAGTTTGCGTATTCAGAAACAACACACTTCTCTATTGGTCACTGTATGTATATAATTTACGTTTATCCAGATGCAAAAGGAAGGTATACCCATCGAATTCCGAGCTTCCCGACACAAGTGTAGTCATCGTATTCCATAACGAGGCTTGGTCCACTCTACTAAGGACAGTGCATAGCATTATTAACCGATCACCCAAGGAATTATTGAATGAAATCCTACTAGTTGATGACGCTAGTGAAAGAGGTAAGTAATGTTTGGAGAAGTCATGGTCAATATCTTTTTTTAAAAAAATTAATTTTATTTTTGCATCTTTTTGATGTACATATTGTATATCTTTGAATTTTTTATTGATATCTTCGGTATCATTTTTTGGTGGATGTAATGCCGTAAACCACATAAATTTTTGTGAAAATTTAGTTCTGAAGAATTAACTCTTAAATACCGAATACGTCTCCAATAAATGATAATTCACAAAAGTTATATCTCATTAATAAATACAGCATTGCATTCTTGTGAAAATGAGGTCTGTGAAATAAGAATTGATCTATAGTGATAATTATTGTGACTGTATGATTAGAATTTTTAAACTGTAATTAAGAAATACATTATGACTGGGTATTTAGTATGACTGGGTATTAAGTTGCTGCACAGCGTATAACCATGAATGAATTGTCACAGATTTGATTTGTTCTATGAAGCACGTACTATGGATGTGTGACTCTATGACCTATGATATTTTTTTTTCTCTTTACAGAGGAATTAGGGAAGAAATTAGATAACTATCTGGCAACTCTACCTGTGTCCGCCCGAGTCATCAGGTCCGAGGAGAGAACAGGACTTATCAGAGCAAGATTAAAAGGTCACAGCTGACTAGATATTAGAATGAATGTACTAAATGTGTATATATTTTTTTTGAAAATGTATGTAATGAAATCAATGCTTATTATATTGAAGAATGACTGGTTTAAGTTATGTTGCCTGTGTTTTTATACGCCCATCGTGATATGGGACGTATTATGTTATGGCTCTGTATGCGTGTTCGTCCGTTCGTCTGGCTGTTGGATGTCATGTATTCTGAACATTTTTCTGTAATGGATGTATGTACAGCTTTTAAATTTGATCACAACTTCTCCCTCAAGAAGTGTAAGAGTGATATTGCTTTTCAATTGGATTGTTACAGTGACCTACATTATAGATAAAAGTAGGTCAAACAGTTTTCTGGACTTTTTTTCATTATGGATACAGATATTGCCCTGAAATTTAGTCGACAAGCTTCCTCTTGGAGGAAAATAAGTTCAGTTTGCATTTCAACTGAATTGATCTGTCTGTGTGTCAGCCCAAGGTCAATTTTTTTGGATTTTTTGCCGTGACAGTGCATGTACATGTACAGCATTGCAATTAAGTCACAATTTCTTCCTCAAGAAGCATAAGTTTGCATTCCAACTGGATTGGTGCACTGTGGCCTACTTTATGGCTTAAAGTAGGTCAAACAGTTTTACGAAATTTTTTTGTTACCAATACAGATATTTTCCTTAAATTTAGTCATAAGCTTCCTCTCAGAGAAATACAAGTTGATTTCGCATTTCAGCTGGATTGGTGCACCATGACCTACTTTAGGGGTAAAAGTAGATCAAATAGTTTTCCAGATTTTTTTGTTATGGATACAGGTATTGCCCTGAAATTTTGTCACAACCTCCCTCTCGGAGAAATACACAATCAGTTCACATTTCTTGATTGGTGCACCGTGACCTACTTTAGGACTGAAATTAGGTCAAAAAGGTTCCTACACCCTTTTCTCGTCATGGATACAATCATTGCAACCTCCCTCTCAGAGGAGTACGTAATCAGTCCACACGTCAGATAGATTGGTGCACCATGACCGACTTTAAAAGGCTCTCCTATTCAGAATGTGTGATATCAATTCCAAGTGCATGATATGCTTTAATACAGGTTGAATTTCACTGTCTGACGGGCATGTGTTGTACCGTTTATGGTGCTCTTGTTTATATTGATTGTTGCATCAAGTTTCCCCAAATACAAGGCCATATTAGGCTTATATTACATGGAGCACTACTGATCTTTATATGATAAGAGTGTGAACAAGTCGAAGGTCTGCACAGCCATCAGTGTTTGCCAAGGTTCGTCTGACAAAACCGGTAAAAATTTAGCGATGAGGTATAAAATCATTATTAATTTGGACCACATGTCTGTAAGTGCTTTTAGTTTTAGTTTCTACCTTTTCAGTTATGATCATGTACAATCTTGCTTTTACAATAAATCTCTTAATCTAACAAGCATCTGAATGATCTAGACAAAGAATGCACTTTCATTATAATTGTTAACTTCTTCCATCAGGTATTGATTTATAACATATTGAAATTTCAGTTTCGAAATTTATGTGACAGATATATTTCTGGACTCTCTACTTAGTTGCGTCAGCAAAATCATTTACACACGCACACAAGCACTTCCATTGAATTTTGATTGGCTAATATTTAGACAACTGGTCAATCTCTTATGAATGTGAAAAATGGAATGATATTGACGTCATAGGTACATAATACAAAAGATGATTGGTTGTGCATAAGCACAATGTCACCGATTTTTAAATGGGGGATGTTTGGGGATCATCAGGAACGGTTCCTGCTGCGTCCCCATTAAAGTTAGAACTACCTCCGTAACAGTTCCCGTCAGGTCCCCATTACAATTAGAACTAGTTACTACATAAAATATAAGGTGCTTAAATTTGGCAATGTGGAACCGATTGCAAAAATAAGCTGAAAACATGTCATACAATATAACTTCTGTTAAAAAAATGGAAATGTTCTTTTCTTTATTTCAGGTGCAAAAGAAGCGAAAGGAAAGGTGATCACATTTTTAGATGCTCATTGTGAATGTACGGAGGGGTGGTTAGAACCATTGTTGTATGAGATCCATAAAGACAGGTATGTATGGCAAAGAAGTGGGGGGTGGAAAGTAGACACTATGTAGGGTTAAACTGAATATGTTATGTATACGCTATCTGTTGTGTCTGTCGCTCAGTGGTCAGAGATGTTTGACCAATTGCCAAGATGTTGTTGGTTTGATTTGAAAACTCAGCAAATTCATTTTTAGAAATAAATTCGATTTAAAAAAAAAAAAATATACATGAGGGTATGAACTGAGATGCTGGACACCAGCATTCTTCATGAAGCTTGTTAGCTGTTAAGGGCAGTTGTTTAAAAATAATAGGGAAAAATAACCCCAAACATTTGATTATTTTGTACAGACCAACTGCAAAAATGAGCTATAAGTGTCAGACCTGGCTATTAATGCTGCTTTAAAGCAACACATGAAACCCCAGTTTAACATCATTACTGAGTAATGAGAGAAGGTGGGAAAGTTAATGACATAAGAGTCAATCAGATGACCTCTGTTATCAAGCCACTCCGTACTAAAAGGACAGTTGAATTCAGATATTAAGAGAAAAGCTTGGACAATGGTCAGCATCATGTGTTATTGTGATTACCATAAAGTGTGAAATGATCACAGTACATCCATGCAACTTGGAACAAGCCAATTATATATTAATTACAGCTGGCATTTATAGTAATATATCATAATCTTTAATCTTATGAAGCATAAATCCCACCTCTGGTATAATATCCAGGGGTCCGTGTTTGTCTGATCCCACCTCTGGTATAATATCCAGGGGTTCGTGTTTGTCTGATCCCACCTCTGGTATAATATCCAGGGGTCCGTGTTTGCCCAACTCTCTATAATGTATCAGTTATAGGAGTTATGAGATTGATCACTGTTTTAATGTTTTCTATTTAGTTTCTTCACGATTTTGATGTTTTCTTGATACAGAACTGCTGTGGTGTGTCCCATAATTGACGTGATAGGCGACGACACGTTCGAATACATCACCGGCTCAGACATGACGTGGGGAGGGTTTAACTGGAAACTCAACTTCCGCTGGTACCCCGTCCCCCAGAGGGAACTTGACAGGCGGGGAGGGGAACGGAGCAACCCCACAAAGTAAGGGTTCTGTCATTCTCTGATATTAAATCTGCTCATTGTCAGATATTGAGTGTTCATTTTAAGATAAAATGTTGATATGGAATAGAAAGTTTAGTTCATTTAACAGTATTGTGGAATCGTTTTCGTGGATTAAAAAGATTTTTACAGTTTTGCTACAATGATGTAATTTTATAGATCTATATAGTTTCTGTTTGTTGAATTGTAGGAATTGTGTATTTTCATTGTTATTTGAAATTCATCTGATAGGAGCACTCAGGTTCATGGGAATGAGCACCCCCACCCACCCACCCACCCCTAAGAATTTAATGATTCTGCAATGATTTTTTTTTTTTTTTTTTTTTTTTTTTTTTTTGAAATTGTGTATTTTCATTGTTATTTGAAATTCATGCACTCAGGAAATTCATGAGAATGAGCAACCACCCACCCCGAATTTAATGATTCTATGATGTATTTTTTTGAGTAGTTACAAGGTAAAGTACAGTATATTAGTATCTGGTACAACCTTTCATTGATATACAGTTGAACTTCAGTATCTCGATCACCGATATCTTGAATACCTCGGATATGTAGCTAAACAAGCAAAAACTTAATTTTTGCTAGAATATCGTTCACAGCAAATATATTATATTTGATACAGTAACTAGTCAACAAATTCACGGGGATATATATTTATGAAATCATTCCTGTCAATGATTTTACAGAATATTTTACATACTATTATAAATGTGATCTTAGGCAAATCCCAATTTTTTTTTTTGTAAGAGTGGGATGTTGTTACCCATATTGGTACATGCACCTCTTTCACCCAGTTTGGTACTTTTTTGTCCCAAAAGGGGGTAGGGGTGGGTTACAGACCCTTAAATTTCCTATTTTGGTAAAGAAGTGACATACTAGTTGGTTAGAGGGGGATCAACTGATCAGAAACTGCCGAAAACATGAACATTATATTACACTTATTTGTAAATGCTCGTTTATGTGTTTGTTTTGGGGTTTTTTTTTTTTCAGAACCCCCACTATGGCAGGTGGTCTCTTCTCCATAGAAAGGGACTACTTTTATGAAGTGGGATCCTATGATGAAGGAATGGACATTTGGGGCGGGGAGAACCTAGAAATGTCATTTAGGGTTTGTACTCCAGCCCTTATTTCATTTCAATCACTTTACATTGATTTATTCATTTAATGACTTTTCAGAACTAGTCATTCAGAACTATGAGGCCAGTATTCTACTAATCATGATATATGATATAATCGTGTTTTCTTGCAAGTTTGTAAAAATGAAAGTAGAATTATCATGTACATGCATATATATTTCTTGTTTCTTATGATCCATATATATTTAATATCCAATATTAATCGTTTCTTCTCGGATTTATACACTATAGTCATCATTGCTTTATCTTGTGACCAGGTCTGGATGTGTGGCGGCAAAGTTTACATTGTCACATGTTCCAGGGTGGGTCATGTGTTCAGAAAAACCTCACCATATTCCTGGCCAGGAGGCGTGGCCCGCATCATCAATCACAACACACAGCGCATCGTAGAAGTGTGGATGGATGAATACAAAGACTTCTTCTATAAAATCAATCCTGGTAAATTTATAAAATCTATCCTGATAAATTTATAAAATCAATCCTGATAACTCACATTCTTCGCTTTGTTGGTTGTTGTTGTTTTTTATTAGTGAAGTAAGCTAAATACTAGGGTATTGATGTTCAAAAATTGTTGTTCTATGACGGATGAAAACTAATCGGGCTTTATGGCAAGGAGTAAATTGTTGTCCAAGATACCTATCTTAACCCTAATACAGTCTGTGGATTGTGTTCATTACGTGTCAGCTGTCACTCGTAATGTCGTCAGGTCATTAGTTATAGCATAACAGGGTGACTTCAACCTCAGGGAGATGCAAACTTCAAGCTTGAAATCATCAGAAGAATCAAAAAGTACTATGTAACCATGGTAACTGGAAAGTTTAAAAGTGAATTTTAGAATTTACTGCTAAAGTTAATTATATGTTGAACAAGTTGTTTTAGAAATAAATTGTACCATGCCTTAGATTGGGAATACTGTTTTAGGCTAGCCTACAAGGTTATTGATCCTGCTGCATGGCTATTTTCATAATTTCGGAACAAAATCTGTTTTCACTCTTTTTATTTCAATTATTTAGAAAGCTATGTTTATGTAATTTTTACTGCAAATATTTTGTTCTCTATTAGACACATTTGAGAATGTCGCTCTCGTATATATGAATATTACTAGCTGCAGGTGTAGTGACACAGATTTAATGCTCAGTGTCGTAGGCTCAGAGCAGTAAGGGTTTGTATCCTGTCAAAGCCTACTGTGACACAGGACCTTCATTTGTATACACCTATCTTTAGATGAGACATTTTATAGTACAGCAATGTCTGTAGGTACATCCCTCTGTTCGGGGTTTTCTCTTTCTCTTTTCATTTGGTTGTCGCATACATGTATCAAGCTGAAACTTGGTATGTAGCTTCTGTGTGGGCCATTCTTCATCGTGTTGCAATTTTGATCCATTTCCACTTCCGTTACTTGCGTTTTGCCTCTTCATTGGAAATTCAATTTTATTTGGAGGTTACATGATTAATCTGTCCAACTCCTCCCATAGTTTTCAAATGAGGACCTTTTTGTTGTACAGAGGGCATGAATATTGAAGATGTGCATGTGTCAAGGATTTTCTCCAACTTCTGAGGAAATTACAGGTTATTGAACTTGGTCAGTTTTGAGGAAATATTACAGAGAGTACATAGTTTGTCCATTTAGTTTCTTTCACAGTTTTTGTGCGAAGGCCTTTGTAATCAATTGAAGATGTGCATATTGCAAGGATTTTGATTCCCACGCTATCTACCTCCTGTCACAGTTTTTAAGCTAGGATCTTCTACTCATACCATGCAAAAGAAAGTATGTCACAGCCTGATGATGGCTGATGCTACACGGCCTTAAGTAAACTACAACTCATGACTGAAGAAAAACATCCTATACATAAGTTTGTGAAGGTACAATATGCACCATTTCCAGTACTCTTGTTAAATTAATATACATGTAGATCTACAAGAAATGTGACTTTCACTTTTAATATCTACAAGACCTGTGACTTTCACTTTTAATATCTACAAGACCTTGTGACTTTCACTTTTAATACCTACAAGACCTGTGACTTTCACTTTTAATATCTACAAGACCTGTAACTTTCACTTTTAATATCTACAAGACCTGTGACTTTCACTTTTAATATCTACAAGACCTTGTGACTTTCACTTTTAATACCTACAAGACCTGTGACTTTCACTTTTAATATCTACAAGACCTGTAACTTTCACTTTTAATATCTACAAGACCTGTGACTTTCACTTTTGATATCTACAAGACCTGTGACTTTCACTTCTAATATCTACAAGACCGGTGACTTTCACTGCTAATGGTGGGCACAGGAACAGTCAATACTGATGTTAAACATCATTGGTAACGGGGATCAAACCGGGGGCGAAATGAGCATCATAACCAGTAGGCAGCTGTGTTGAAATAGTGAAAGTAAAAGTTGATCTGCAACAAAACTATGGCTGTACAGAGTTTGAATGTAAAAGTGAAACCTTTGTGTTTACAGGAGTCAGAAGCACCAGCTACGGAGATATTACAGAGAGGAAAGCGCTGAGGAAAAATCTCAAGTGCCACAGCTTTAAGTGGTATCTAGAAAATGTCTACCCCGAGTCACAGATGCCTGTAGAGTATCATGCACTTGGAGAGGTGGGTTGTCTAGTGGAACATACATGGACATTATCAACTGAAATTTGAGATATAGATGTATTATTAGTATATGTACTTGTATGGATCAGATCAGATCACTTATCGCAGAGTTATGGCTCTTTGGTGGGAGTCTGACACATCTAGTTTAATTATTGTCTTGAATTGATCAATTTTTTATGTCATAGAAGATCATTTAAATTATTAACCAGTAACAAATATGTCCATCAGTGACTGACTTAATGAGGTCTATTGTAGATAAGAAATAAAGCCACTGGGCAATGTATTGACAGCATGGGGCGTAAAAGTGGAGAGAAAGTGGGGCTAGTCCAGTGTCACGGAATGGGCGGGAACCAGGTTAGTTCACAAACAAAACTAGAATAATTGATGCTATGTATACTGTATATCTCTTCTGAATTTATGTGATTCTTGCTGAGCATTTTGAAGAGGTTAAGGAGGAATGACATGCTGATCAGAATTATCATGAATAAAAAGTATAGGATGTGTCTGATGTTGTTAATGTTTGAAAAATAAAGATTTTGTGTGCATAGGAAAAAATTGCAAGTTTAGTGTAAAATCATTAACCAAAAAAAAACGAAGAAAAAATTCTGATGGGACTTGGCTGCATTATCTGGAGATTGTCAGCTTAAAATTCTAAGCCATTTAAGGGAACCAGACAAATGTTAAATTGTATACAGACATTCAAGAATATATTTCTGATTTTTAATTTTTCCATTTTTGAATAATTGTGCTGGGACCACTTGCACAAAAGTTAGCTATTAAAGTTTAACTGACAGATAAATTCAAGTTGATCAGTTATTCCCCCTTGATCAGTGATTCCTCCTTGATCAGTGAATTCTACTGTTAAGGTATTCAATGTATAACAAACATATTTCATATCTATTAAATGAATGGTATGATTTTTGTAATAATGGTATCATTTTGAGGGGTTTATCAATTAAAAATAACCTACCATAGGAATTTACAAAATTTTGATTTCTGGCAATTTATTTCACCTTGAATTTTACATTGAACTCTATGGGAAGGCATGATTTATTAAAATGTTTTTGTATTTGTGTTATTATGCAAATCTCTTGGTAAAAAGTTACATGTACATTCAACTTTCTCTTTATAAAAATATGAAATACAATTAATTATTTTCTGCAGAAATAATTAGAAAATTAAGATTTTTCTAAATTTTATCAAGGGTGGATAACTCTTCAGAGAAGTTTCAAGTGCGAAAAGATTTTCTTCTAATCATTTACCAGTCCTGTGAATTTGAACTATTTCACTTTCATCATAATTGAACAATAAACATTTATAATGAAGTCCCCTTTTGTTATACATTGAATACCTTAAGAGGCTTATTGTTTTGACATGGGTGCCAAAATGAATGCCCCAAAGTAATCTGAATGTGTACATTTTCCCTAAAAATCCAAATTATTTTACAAAGAAGTACAATAGACATATATTTTATAAAATTAATGTGATATGTTTTATTTCTTAATTATCCTGTATTGTTTATAACTCTGTTTAAATTGTATAAATTTGTTTATAAATCTGTTGTATTTCAGTTTCCACATTCATAATGAGCAGTCATTTTCTTCTCTGTTAATCTTGTAATCATCATGTGTTCATAAGGTGTAACATTAAGTGCTATCTGCCCTCAGCTGTCTTTGAAATGATGTATTGTTGTAGACCTACCAAATTTCTTAACAGTGCATCTATATATATTATTACTACAGTAACTTGATCTGAAGAGTCGGATCACATCGAGTTGACAGGCGGGGATCATCAGATCACACGAGACGCGAAGCGTCGAATTTGATCTGATGATCCGCGCCTGTCAACGAGACGTGATCCAACTCTTCGGATCAAGTTACTGTAGTAATGATAAATTTATTATATACCCCCTTCTGCATTTTAAATCCACATTTATAAGATAATAAATGTAATCCAAATTATCAAAAACACAGCCATACCATGAAATTATGTTTTGTGTACGCAGTTTTGTTTTGTGACGCGGTCAACATTTTCCACAAATAACGTTGCGTTTATGCATTGTGACGTCATTGTGACGGCATCAGTTTCAGAGGATACTGATACGGAATCAGAAAACCACAGTGTGGTGATCCGGAAAACCGGATCACACGCTGTGAAATCCACAGTATCAACGAACGATACATCGATGGGTATATAATAAAAAACAATATTGACTGTGTATTATCTTTGTTTCATATTCTTTTTATTAATAACTAAAATTGCCCTGCCTGAAACAATGTAGTCTACTCCAGATATATTGAAATTCAGAAGACTTGTCTGAAATTTTCATTATACAGTCTACTCCATTTATGCTGACATTCAGGGGACTGACCTGAATTGTTCATTATATCCAAAATCAAAAATAACCGATATTGAATTATATAATAAATAATGTTCCTAGTGATTTATTTTTTCTTCATTATAACAAACAGTTCAATATAAGCGACATCAATATACATGTAAGAGATAGTTCATTATAAGTTACTTCAATATAATAGGTAGTTCAATATAAGCGACATCAATATAAAATATAGTTCATTATAGTGACTTCAATATAACAAGTAGTTCAACATAAGCGACATCAATATAAAATATAGTTCATTATAGTGACTTCAATATAACAAGTAGTTCAATATAAGCGACTTCAATATACTGTGGAATCATTTTACTTCGTGGGGGGCCAATGTTCATGTGTAAGCAAAATTTTGCTGGTTCGTGGGGACATAATTTTGTAGGTAAGCGATACACTGTCACTAGGAAAGATAACTCTACTTGGTTTAAGAAAAATGTTTGAGGACACGTAAATTCTTGGGTAAGAGTGACCCATGAAATCCATGAACATCAATCTCCCACGCACAATGATGATTCCACAGAAACAGATTGTTCAATATAAGCGACTTCAATATAAGTGGAGTAGACTATATTCAACAGAAACACAGAACCAAAGATTCATAAAGTAAATGTTATCAAGTTCTACCATGTGTATAACAATGATTCGTTGAAGACCATTCATTCTCAATTTATGAGCCAAGTTCACAAGTTCTTGAATTAAGAATTAAGCAATGCATGTTGAGGTTCAGTGGACACAGAAACATGGAGAGAAGTAATGAAGAATTGTGTTTCAGATTTTTTCGTACACAAAAAAGAAAGCTTTACAAACAGATGATGTTTGTCTAGATGTGTCGTCGCTACATGGACCCGTTAAATTATTCCAGTGCCATGGATTAGGGGGAAATCAAAAATGGGAGTATGATCGTCAGGTAAAACTGTCTCCTGATGTTGAAGAGTCATGTAGGGGTGATAACTCTCCATTTTGTATTAACAAAAGCTGAACTTTCCAACATGTTCTCATTTCTCACAGAAGAATTTTTTTAGCTGAATATCCAACTTGAGAGATATTTTTTTTATTTGTCTTGATAGCTTGATGGAGAGTTTAGCTTTAGTTTCTAATTTTTTTCTTTCAATTTCAGTTCTAATTTTTTCATTTCAGCCGAGTTGATGAAAACACCCAGCATGATATGTTTCCTCTCTTGCTACACAGCTTGACCTTTTGACCTTTCCTTCCTACATTTATTTTGGAAGTTGGGGATATTTTACTCAAGTTCACAAGCATTTTTTGAAAATTTGCACCTTAACTGCCTGTAAAAATTACACAGCCCTACCATTCCATAGCCCTGTGAATAGATAGAAAATCCTTCCAAAGCCATAAAAAAAATAAAATAAAGGAAAAATAGAAAAAGCCTTTAACTAAAGTAGATTACATCTGCAAATTACTACGGAATCTTCTTTTTCTTTACAAGCCGATTTTGGAACCAAACACAAATTGATTAAAATGTCTCAGTCTGAATATTATGCGGCAGGGAAAATGTAGTCTGGAAAAGGTAGAAAGAGTCGTGCTCGTACAATAGAGAGCGGGCATTCCTAGTTAAGTGCCTGTAGACAGGATGACTATCAGTAGTTGTAGACTTTTGTTTAATGTCTCCCTCTGCATGACTATGTAGGTATTCGCGTATTCAGGAACCAAACAACTAGCTACAGATGACAATCTGTGTATTGATGCTAGCTACAACAGCCCTCTGTTTATCCGCTGTGACTCGGGAAAGGGCCATTGGGAATATGTTAAAGAGGTAGATTTTACTAAACATTATTAATTTGCCATTCCCCACTTTGGCTTGTCTATGTGTATTTTTTATAAATAGTTGGCTTGTCGCTCTGTGTAGTTCTCAGTTGTAATGGTTTGTGGTTCAGGAGTTATGCTTCTATGGGGGAAAAATAGGTGCATTGCATGATGGGAAGGTTCAAATTGGATGGGCAATTAATGCAGATTGAATAGGGAAGGTGCACATGGCTCTGCAGAAATACCAAGTGTGTTGACATCTTGTCTTTATACATGTATTTTAGAAATGCTTTCACTGTTTTATGTGTATAGTCAGGCAAGTCATTTGTCCTCAGGTTTTGTTCATTTGGTTTAATAAAACTCTTTTTAGTGATTTTATTTTATTAATAGTGATATTGCTTACAATTCAAGTCAGTTGCAAATTTTAAGATGAATAACATTTTTCCATTGTGGTAAAGAGAACATGTATGCAATAGTAGATATTTAACAATTTAGGTGTTCTGAACTTATATTTTTTTTCTAGTAAAATTAGGCATTTATATAATACAGCCAAGAAATTTACACTGAATAGTAACACAACACATGTACAAACTACTTCTGACAGAAAAGGGAGGCAAATCTGGATTTTTTGTTTAAATGTAATGTAATAATGGAGCTGAAAGTACATCATAATGGGTAGAAAACAATATTATAAGTTCTGTTGATTAATATTGATCGTATACTTATATAAAGGGCATAATTATCTGGTCAAGGCATTTTGCTCTCTCTCTCTCTCTCTCTCTCTCTCTCTCTCTCTCTCTCTCTCTCTCTTTCTCTCTCTTTTTCTCTCTCTCTCTGAACTATATGTTTGCATGTTGTGGTGATTAGAATATATTATAATGTTGAATATATGATTATTTACAAGCATGATTATAATACTGGGAAATTACAAATATTCGGATATAATATTGCCAAACTGTAGCCCACAAAAGCTTCTGCATACTTCAAACTGTAGTTCACAACTTCTGCATACTTAGATTAGTTGAACAAAGGATGAGACTTTGATAAACATCTGAAAATCTTTTAGTATATACATGCACTATATTTATGAGAGTGTAAGGTGGTCTTTATATCTTTGCAACCATAGGAAAAACAGTCTTAGTTTGGCATACATCCATACAGCAAGGCTATAAATTAGGCTCTATGCTTTTATCAGATTGCCACACTGCTGAAAATTAGGTTCTACTGTATGTCTATATCAGATAGCCACACTGCTGTAAATTAGGTTCTATGCCTATATCAGATAGCCACACTGCTGTAAATTAGGTTCTATGCCTATATCATATAACCACACTGCTGTAAATTAGGTTCTATGTCTATATCAGATAGCCACACTACTGTAAATTAGGTTCTGTGTCTATATCAGATATCCACAATGCTGTAAATTAGGTTCTATGTCTATATCAGATAGCCACACTGCTGTAAATTAGGTTCTATGTCTATATCAGATAGCCACACTACTGTAAA
Organism: Ostrea edulis; assembly: GCF_947568905.1. Lineage (NCBI taxonomy): Eukaryota > Metazoa > Mollusca > Bivalvia > Ostreida > Ostreidae > Ostrea > Ostrea edulis. Next base: position 27,893,773 of record NC_079173.1, read on the forward strand.
TTAGGTTCTGTGTCTATATCAGATATCCACAATGCTGTAAATTAGGTTCTGTGTCTATATCAGATATCCACACTGCTGTGAATTAGGTTCTATGCCTATATCAGATAGCCACACTACTGTAAATTAGGTTCTGTATCTATATCAGATATCCACAATGCTGTAAATTAGGTTCTATGTCTATATCAGATATCCACACTCAGCTGTAAATTAGGTTCTATGTTTATATCAGATATCCATATTGCTGCAAGTTAGACTTGTGATTACAGCTGAAATCTAGATAGCAAAGCTGCAAATCAGGCACTATGCCTATATACGCTATCAATACAACATACTTGTGATATCTAAGCATCTATGAATTTGCTGTATGCTTACAAATGTTATCCATATAGTATATTGTAAAAAAAAAAAAAAAAAGATTAATGGTATGCCTTTATCAGAATTCCCATACTATTCACATGTAGCTATGATGTAGGCCTATATACTATCCATCCAGCATAATTGATATTTGTATAGCATAGCTGTAGATTAAGCACTTTGTTATTAGCAAATATATATAACCTATATATATAAATTGACATGCTTAAGCTGTAAACAGTATCCAAACAGCATTGCTGTAAACAAGGCACTATACCTATAGGTTATGTTTATACAGCATAACTGTACATTAAGCACTATGCCATATTTCCAAATAGAATTACTGTAAATTAGGATCTGTGTTTATGGCTAGTATCAGCACATAAATAAAATTCCCCCAATTTGATGTGAAAATACAGCATTTATTACAACATCCTTACACTATCTGATTATTACAACATCTTTACAATGATTATCACAACATCTTTACAATGATTATAACAACATATTTACAATGATCTAACAATACCTTTTCAATGATTATTACAACATATTTACAATGATTATTACAACAACTTTACAATGATTATTACAATGATTATCACAACATCTTCACACTGATTATTACAACAACTTTACAATGATTATTACAACAACTTTACAATGATTATGACACCATCTTTACATTAATTGTCACAACACCTTTACAATGATTTATGACAACACCTTTACAATGATTATTACAACATCTTTACATTGATTATCACAACAGCTGCACAAGGTTCTTAAAGAGACACTACAGCTCATTTTCCACATTTTAATAAAGTGTTTTTAAAACCATGTATTGATAAAATGATAAATTTCATATCGATACTGACAATTTTGAACAATTGGGATGCATCAATTTACTCTCAACTGCGCTTTGAAGATCGTTCGGAATTCAAAGGTTTCTTCATGCTGACTCGGACTTTTGAATGCTTATTTACATCACATGGTTTTGAATGACAGCAAAGGTGTTCTGTAGGAAATTATTTAAATTCCCCCATCAAGGGGGTCCACACTCACCTTTCAAGTATAAGATTATTCCCTGCTCCTTATAATAAGTAATTATAAATCATTATTTCAACAGAAACCTTCCATGTTCCCACTGACCGATGTTTTTACAACTAACACGTGTCATGTTCAGATAAAAATAGCACTTACTTTTAAACGTGGTGTCTTCGCAGCTAGTCTCAATGGCAGATTTAGGGGGCCAGGATCCCCCTCCCTTTTTACCCCACAGATTGTGAATGAAAATCCAAATTTTGCATCAGAATGGCCGATTACTTTGGCTAATCTTTGACTTTCACACCCCTCTTCGGAAATCCTAGATCCGCCACTGAGTTACATGTGTTTCTCCGAGCTCTTTGTTTTCCAACGGTCAAACTGATACCAAGGTCAATTTTATTTCACATATGAGTTTTATCTCATTCTAATTTTACCTCTTTTCTCACAGAATCTGTCAAAATTCTAGATCTATCAACTACACTTTCTCTCTCTGGACGACATGCTGCACTGTTTACTGTCTATGCGCATGTGTCTGAAGACTGAAAGGAGGAGACTCGATATTTTGTGTATAGGCCATCAAAAAGTATTAATTTTTACGTTAAAACGATAATTTTTAACTTTAGATAAGTGTTATTTTCGCAAAGTTCATACTTTCAACAATGCAACAAAAATTGAGAGAGCGCTGGGAAAATTGTCATTTCATGATTTTTACGCAAAATGAGCTGTAGTGTCTCTTTAACATATCCTTGCAATTGATAATATTGAAACATCCTTACAGTTTTTATTAAATAATTTTTACACTGATTATGAGAAGATCACTATGTTGAATTATGCCTAATTTTTGCACTCTTAAGTCACTAATACATGAAAATATAATAAATGAATAATCATGTTACATTTTGGATAAATACAAAAAATTTATGTTAAAGATTGTAATCCTTTACTAATTCCTCTCTGAAATTTCATACAAGCTTATGGGTTCTTTTTTTAGACATTGGAGATAAAGCATTTAAACAGTAAACAGTGTCTCGGAGCAGCAGGGCCAAACGACAAGGACGCGCCGTCCATCGGTGAGTGTAGCGGAGTAAAATGGGGTCAGATTTACATGATTCAATTCATAGAATACTCTCTGTTGCAATTATAGCACTGACATTTTTTTTTTTAAAACATGAATTTTTAATACGATGTTTTTGAAATTCAGTGCTCAGTAAAACAGTAAGCAGGAATTCATTATCAGCATGTTCACTGTAACATGTGTTCATTATAAGCATGTTTGCAGTAACTGTGTATTACTGTATTTTGTAGTGGAGTTTTCATGAATTTAAACTGTAGCAGTTTAAATAAAGTTTTAAAAATGTGTAATACATTGAATGTATATGTTTTAACATCTCTTGAGAGAATTTTTCTCTCATATTGAGACGTCACCATTGCTGGTGAAGGGCTGTAGAATCTAGGGCTACCTGCTTCTAAGGATTGTATGCCCTGTCGAAGACCTACTAGCTCTGAAAACAGCCAAATTTTTAATTACTTTTATTTCTATCTTAGAATGAAAGCGAGTAAGGGACTAGGACTTAGTTTCCGTAACTTCGCTCCCAATCATATATTATTTTATGATATTGACAAAGTCTGCCCCTTGGCTTGTTACAGCTTCGTTTCTGGTACGATAAGTAGATGTGATACATCTAAATTTTATTTAGCAGAAATCGGGCATCTTATATAGAAAGAAATTTGTTCACGCATGGAAAATCTAAGTGTCTTGGGCAGTCATGCACACATTTATTTCAAACACTGCCTTCATGCATGTAAAAATTATGAGCACAAGATGAGCCCAGTTTTATTAAACAAACCTGATCAAACTGAAATTGAGGCAAACATTCAATTAAGTGTTTATATTGGAACGTCATCAACATTTCGGGGAATTGTTCCAGCCTTGGGCGTCATTCTTAAATTACCACAGATTTGATGGTGTCAAACCAAAATACCATATATTAGTGGAATATTTAGCGAGACACAAAATTAGCGATTTTCCCATACAAATGGGTATATTTTCATATATTTAGCTAGAGCTAAGTTTAGCGACTATGTAATTCCAGGAAAGTAACTATTACCTCCGATGTGGAATAAATTGTTAGCAATATTCAAGTTTAGTGATCTCATCACTCTCGCTAACAATGCCAAAATTAAATTCTTGCTAAAAAATTTTGCTTATGCAGTAAAATGACTGCTTAAATGAGAATGAGTATCATTAGTGTGTAGTTCTCACAGATATTTTCATGTTCCATTTCAGGGCCGTGCGATGGCAACGTTAGACAGAAGTGGGTTCTAACTGACATGAAGTGGTAGTGATATATTTGTCAGTCTTGCTTGTGCAATAATCAGTGATTGACATCCTGTTCTCAAACCAATCTCACACACCCAAGGGTCAGAGGTTAAGACCCACCAATCAAATTACAGAGTCATTCTGTGACAGAACATGCATATCCAGATTGGTGCTTGGATTTCTAGTCACGTAATCGTGTGTGTTAAAGTCATTTGTTTGGAATAGTTAACCCTGACTTGACCTAGAGCTTGCCGTTGGAGAATTAATGGAGTCGACGGTACATCCTGTACGTCCTATCATGTTCGGATTTCTTGTTATGACGTGATTAAATCCTCCTAATTCGTTATATTATTTTGTTGATACTTGGATCTTTCTCTATTATTATTTTGTATAGTATGTTTGCTGCATTTTAAACACTGTAGATTACTATTATATTGCAAGACCTTATTTTCACGAGGATACAATAATATATCTATTTGTGAGACATAATTTTGGGAATTATTATTTATTGCTTAAGTCTTCTATATGAAAGATTTTATTTGCAAGAACTAAATTTTTGCAAATGGCTTGTCCTGCAAAATTGTGCATAAATAATGTTCTTGTGAATAACTTGTAATTTTTACAGTATTTGAATATTCTTTGTGAATGGGTGGTTAGAAGTAGGTCATGTTCAGAAGAGTGATAGATTTATATATACCATGTATATGTATAATTAGATGATTTATGGACGGTGTCATGGTGATATGTATAGATGCCTGAGGTAGAAAAGAAATTGTCATTATAATCGGAGGATATGTTAATTTATTGAGAAACATTTACGCAGTGTAGTTGATTCAGCATATCATCTCTCCATGCACTGCGAGACTGTGTAAATAAGTTGTACTGTGTATTGACGTGTATGTTAAAATCCAATCAGTTGAGTGCAAATGTTTTATTGTCGAGTTTGATTCCGTGTGGTATATAATGTACTGGTGTGGTTTGAAAAGTAGAATTCATAATGTTGGGCAGAGGTTACTGAAAAGACAGTAGAGCTTTACTGAAAAGAAAGTAGACATTTACTGAAAAGAAAGTAGAGCTTTTGTACTTAATGTCCAAAATATTTTGTGCAAGTTCTTGTTACCAACTGGATACAAGTTCCCGAAGCCGATTACATGATGTTACCATTATTTCTGAAGCTGTATGAGTCTTTAAGACAGTATTATTTTTACATGTAAATGTTTTAGACTCGTTAACAAACTGCTCATTGTTTTATCAATTGCCATGTGTACTTCATTTGAATCGCTTCTGATCAGAATATGTCTGTCTTCCGATTTCCTGACTGTGATTTACCTTTCACAATTTCATACTTTTAGACAGCTGCATGCCACACTTAGTCCAAATCTACATCAATACTGGGGATCCTCTATACCAGAGATAATATTAAAATAAAAAAAAATGTAGAGCTCCGACGTGGTAATGCAGGTTTCTTGAATTCTCTGTAAGAAATTTGAGGCATATTTTCTAAAACAGATTAATATCAAAATTATCTTCAACTAAGCTTTTGGAATATATTGGATCATGCAGAATTTGACACATTTCCTAAATTCCGATCAAGGAATCCAATTAATAAAAGTTGGTTCCAGTCAACCTAATCAAGATCAGGTCTTACAGTTACTACATAACAGATAGAGAAGATCTAATTTCAATTAGATTGGGTTACAGTATTTGTTTATATGATCTAAATTTCAAAATGGCCACCATGTTTTCCCATAATCTCCAAAAATTCTGCATTTTGTTTTGTTCATTGTTCAGGATGAGTGTTGTGGTCTGCGGACATTTTTTCTTTTGGTTAATGTATAAAATGTATTTTCAAAAACAATCCCATCTTGACAGCAATATATACAGTGTGTAGTTTAATCACCGATTAATATTTCTTAAAGTCATGTACATGTAATTAGCAGATTTGAAAATTTATGTTTTAGATTTTGCATGGTAAATAAATATATGTTGTGAAAATTATGAGAGATGTTGAGAAGATGCTTAGTTTTACAAGTTATGTGTTCTGAGGTGTATTGTATGCTTGAGTGTCCATTCAAATTTTGATACTATCACGAAATTAGATACACATGTAATTTTCAGTTTCATGTACATATGTAGCATGTTCTAATTCTTGCAAGTGTATCAGCATTTTGCATCATTTAATATTTACAATTTTGGGCAGTATATAATTATTGCGTGTGAATAATACAATGATTTTATAAACAGCAATATTAAACCCATCCAGCAATGTTCCTTTAAAGTCATTGATAACAATTTGTACAGTATTTTTTTTCTTTTTGGTTTCAGCATTGGGAGACGTAGGCTTTAAAGATACTGTATGATTTGTTGTTGTTGGTATTGTGAATTGATGAAATATTTATTACGTGACATCTAACTTGCTGTTAATTTTTTTTTGTATTTCTATTTTCTTAATTGTTAATTTTTTGCTCAGAGGACATAATTCTGTACTCACTGAAGCGGAAGGCATTTTTGAACTTTGTACAAGTTGAAAACATAATGATAGCAAATAATTCTAATTAAATGTTCATCATCTTTAAATTTTCCATTTACATTGTTAAGGAATGGACCCATCTTCTCACAGTATTGTGTACATACAAGTTGAAGGGAAAACAGATATTTAATACCAGGCTCGTAGGAATGCAGGAAAAGGGGGTTACTGTCAGGAATATTTATTTTTAGAATTTTTGTAGAAATTCAATAATGCCTTTATTCCCTTTCGTTACCCCCTCTCCACTTAGATTTTTCTTCCTACCAGCCTGAATAGAGATGTATCAGAAATATGTCTCAACATGACCAAATCTTAAATATTAAAGAATTAATGCTTTTCAAATCAGGAAAGGGGTGTGATTTTTCTTATCAGGTGTACAACAAGCACAAGAATTACTCAGTTAAATGATTTGTATGATTAATGCATGATTTACAAAACAAAAACAAAACAAAAAAATCAAAAATGAAAACAACAACACCAAAAAAATTAACAAAAACAAAATCGGCTTTAATTTGTGTGGATTTAGACATCAATAAAAAAGAATCTTCGATTATACCAAATTCATGAAACAGGAATGTGCATAATTTTGAGCAGTAACCAAGGTTTTGTGTCTCGCTTGAAAAAAAGGGGGCATAACTGTTACTTTTAATCTATTTATAGAATTATCACGTGAATATTTTCTGAACTTAGATATTGAGGCAGGGCACTGCATCTAGTAGATTAGGAGAATGTGATTATTGTTATATCACCACACCTTTGTGTAGTCCTTCGATACGCTACATTCCACACACACTTGAGTATCCGGATATAAAACTGCGGGCCATTTAAAGTATGTCTTTAGTTTTGAACCATTCCATCGTATATCCCAATGCATACTTATTGTCAATGATGAAGGTTTGTACCCATGTAATTTATTGAGGCAGCCCACTAATGGGCCTCGTTAAATGACGTCAGAGAAAATAATTTCTTCAGGACAATATTGTCTTCTATGTAGACGGATTTGTTTCTCAATTTGAACGAGGGAAAGATTTATATCATTTTGAAGGTGTTTTTATTGGAAGACTGTGTGGAAGAACTATTACATTGTATGCAAAGTTTGTAGAAGATATTATAAATTAATAGTAATAAAAACTTCTTTAAATTAACACCGCTTTGTTACTTTACGGGACGTATTGTAAATTAACACTGCTTTGTTACCTTACGGGACGTATTATACTAGAAGTCCGTGCCCATTTGCTAGTACTTTGAATACATTCCAGATATAAAAAAGGAAATTCCAGGAGTGCTTGTCCTAGGTTTTAGAGCTAATCTGTCATAGAGAAAACGAATTATGGCAGAGAAATGTTTTCCTATCACAAATGATGTGGTAACATTACTCTATCTTCAACGGATGTTATTGCTCAAAATGTCTGGTAGAGAAATGTTCTCCTATCTCAAATGCTGATGTAGTAACATTGCTCTATCTTCTATGGATCTTCTGGTAGAGGAATATTCTATCTCAATTGTTCTCCTACCTCCAATGCTGATGGGGTAACATTACTCTGTCTTCAATGGATCTTACTGCTCAAGAGTGGTGATAATACATAGGGGAATATTCCTCTTCATTGAAATTTGATGAACAAATTGTTTTCGGGTATCCCCATTTTTTTTAATTTTTTTTTTGTGTGTGCAGTTTATACATGTAACCTTTAACAATACTTTTAGGCCTGAAATCATCACAATATGTCAGATGATGCAACTTAGTTAAAAGATTTGTCGTACTTTAAAGCAGGTTCATTGTGACCTTTGGTTAACATGGTTTAGCCTAGTATGGAAAACCCCTGTCCTATTCATAACTCGACAATTATTTGGCCAAAAATCATCAGATTTTGTCGGTTAATGCATTATAGGTAAAAGGTTTGTCGCACCCTACATTAAGGTCACTGTGACCTTCAATTAAAATGACGTCATAACCCTTGTTGAGCTCTTGTAGATTAGAGTCCTAGAATCAACGAACTTGTCAATTAATGCATCATAGACAAAGATCATTAAAATTTTAAAAATGACCAAGTTTTAAAATCAAAATACAGAATGCACTTCCTGGGTGTCGATTTTTTTTCCCCAAACGCATGTGGAAGAGATTATTTGAATCTCCTTTGTTAGCTGACTTGTTTTTATATTCTTATGAAGCAGAATTTTAAATTCATAAAATCATAAATTATTTATAGAAAAACTTCAACGTGAGAAGAAAAAAATATCTTGCTGTGGCCTTCAATGCGATATTTAGATATATCGACGACGTTTTATCTATTAAAGAGTCCTCCACTTCTGCTTCCTACTTCGATATTTTATTGAAAATAGATGTTAACGGCAATATAACAACTCAACTTTCTGATATACGGGATGATTTCAGCTTCTCCATCGTCAACTTCCTATATTTATGTAGCAATATTCCATTATCACCTGCATATAGTGTTAATATTTCTCAACTGATTCGATAAGCAAGAGCTTGTTCTGCGTATGATCGGTTTTTAAATCGTGGCAAGCTACTGACAAACAAGTGGATGGTGCAGTGGTTTCAACATTCTCGTTCAAAGTCAGCATTTCGCAAATTCTATGGTCGTTATAACAATCGAGTTTGCATATCATTGGGTCAGATGCTGTCCGACTTGTTTCTTTCCGATTTTAAGCCGATCTTGGCACACTGATTTTGACTACGGGTAATTCCGTTCACTTGATCAAGATATTGGGGTGACGGTTGACAGGGGATACTTGCTCCTATATAGGCAAGTGATCCCACCTCTGGTATATCCAGGGGTCCGTGTTTGCCCAACTCTTCTATTTTGTATTGCTTATAGGAGTTGTTAAATTGATCACTGTTTGTTATCTTTCATGTAAATAAAATGAAAATTATCTTTCGAAATATTACTTCTGTACAGTTAGTTGATCACGTGGTATATTGACAAATTTGTTGTTCTCAGGTATCGCCCGTTACCACGGTTGGTTACACTTCGTTCCTCTCTCAGCGAGTGCAATCAACCGTGGGTATCCGACGATGACACCAAGGTTGATCTGATTTTGTCACGTGCACACTCGTCTGTTCATGATGAGTAAGCATATGAAGGGGCGTGTCATGTGCCGTGGCGATGCATTGCATTGCTGTAATTCACAGATGCATGGAGCTGTCAACGCGAAGACTAGGCAAAATTACTTTTGAAGATACTGTTTGATGGCCTTCAGCGTGGAGTACCTACATATAATGCAAAACAAAACCTACTGAAACCAAACGGATTATATTACCAAAGTCTTTAAAATGAAAATGAATACTTTCACTCCCTCCATCTTCTTCTGGATTTGTTTTACTGTTTCGTGAGCTATAGCTGTGTGTGTCCGTCCGTCGTCTCGAGTCGCCCGTCGATAACTCTTGAATTTCGAACTTCAGCTTACAACTCCTATAAGCAATACAAAACAGAGGGTTGGGCAAACACGGACCCCTGGACATACCAGAGGTGGGATCAGGTGCCTCGGAGGAGTAAGCATCCCCTGTCAACCGGTCATACCCGCCGTGAGCCCTATATTTCGATCAGGTAAACGGAGTTATCCATAATCAAAATCAGTGTGCCAAGAACGGCCTAATAATCGGTAAGAAACACGTCAGACAGCATTTGACCCAATGATAGGTTGTATTGGCAAACTAGATCGTTATAACGACCACAGAATTTGTGAAATGCTGATTTTAAACGAGACTGTTGGAACCCCTGCACCATCAACTTGTTTGTCAATAGCCTGCTTCGATTTAAAAACTGACCATGCGCAGAACAAGCTCTTGCGTATCGAATCAGTTGGAAAAACACCATATGCAGGTGGTAATTGAATATTGCTACATAAATATGGGAAGTTGACGATGTATTAAAGACGGATTTACAGTGTTATAGAAAACCCCGATGTAAACATAAAAAATCCTACTTCATATTACATGTATGCGTCCGAAATCTTTGGTATCCTATTACCTTGATATACTGACTTTAATTAACCTTTATCCAAACCGTAACGTGACCTAGATCATTTTCATGTATCAAGACTTTTCACTATTTTTTTTAATACATGTATATATGAAATGAACACCAAGTAGTCGTGGATGATTTCACATTATTAGAATTCGTTTAGATTCACCCTATATAATGGTTAAAAGAGGCGTTTTAATTGGATTGATCTTCAAAATAAAATCAGTACGTGCCATGACGCATTAGAGTCGATCCAGATATTTCTGATAGGATGGGGGGTGGGTGTAAAAGACAAGGCTATTAAGATTTGGCTATAAAAGACATCAAAATTTTGACTGTTTATGGACATATTTTTATATTTATGATAATAATGAAAAATTATGTGATATCTATTACTACACATTATTTGAATAAGAGTTGTCAGAAGAAAACATAGCTCGTCGAGAAGCGAGACTATTCTTAACCTATCCCCTTTGGTTCAAAATGTTTTTGAAAAGTAGGTCAAAGTCCAAGGTCACTAGGTCGATTTTTTACCCGGACTGGAATGACGCTCGGTTATTGGATGAAACACATCACGTGACTGCCGTCTAAATTTCTTTAGACGGTGAGTAAAACAAATTAGATGACAACATGGCGGCCGTTACGTCTTACCATAAATATATAACTTTATCGTTAACCAAAAGTAAGCGGTCATTGTTGTCCTACTTGGATATTGAAATGAAAATAACATTTAAAAAATTGTTATTGAACATTGTGTTCATGTATTAATGTTACTATGTTGAAATGATCTCAGTTCAGTTCTTGTTGACTGTTAATAAGTAAATGTATTGCATTTCTTTCTTACATTTATCAACATATAAAAAGGTTTAGTCCTTAACAAAACAAAACACGTATTAGGTTTGTTACTGACTGTCTACGGGAATGTGTCGGGTTGTTTATGTTCATAGACTCGCTTTCTATGGACTGAACAACCCGACATATTCCTGTAGACAGTCAGGTAAAAAACCTAATTAGTAATATCATACCGTATGAAAAGCTTGCACATAAGGTATATCTAAATGTGAAATATCTAAACTCCTGGATCAAAAGAAGTAGTCGATGTTAATGTTACTACAACTGCCTCGGTACATCAAGGAAAAATACGGCGTGGGAGTCATGGACACAGACTTTTCGTAGACAACGAAAAAATCATCGGATCGGTACTCCTGACACTGAAAAGTACTCCACAGGCCAAAGTCACTAGGTAAAAAGTCTTCATACCAAAGGAAAGTTCTTGTCATGAGGCATCTATACGTGAAATAGCAAAAACCCCTTTCATCCATAGTTCAAAAACATGTAGCCAGTGTTAAAGTATTTGAAAAGTAGGTCAAATTCCAAGGTCAAAAGGTCGGAATTCTTGATTCCAAAATATATAGCTTGTCATAAAAATACCAAAGCTCTATCCCCCTTGGTTGAAAGATAGATCAAACTCCAAGGTCACTAGTCTTCATATCAAAGAAAGGGTTTGTCATGCAGTATCTATATATGGAACATTAAATCCCTACCCCCTTGGTTCAAAAGATATAGCAAAGGTTAAAGTTTTAGGCCAAAGTCAAAAGTCTTCTTACCAAAAGAAATGTTTCTTTATGAGCCATTTATATGCGAAATGCTAAAGCCTTATCCCCCTTGGTTCCATAAATGTATCCCAGGTCAAAGGTTTTGAAGAATGTGTTATTCAAAGCCAAAAGTCAAGGTCAGTAAGTCTAAAGCTTTCGTACCGAAAAAAAAAACTTTTCATGAGGAATCTCTATGTGAAATATCAACAAACTCTCCCTCTTAGTTCAAAAGATATAGCTAAGGTTAAATGTTTTGAAAAGTAGGGCATAGGCTAAGGTCACTCAAGGTCAAAAGTCTTACATCAAAAGAAAGCTCTCACCATGAGACATCTAAATATGAAATATCATTCTCCCTTTTGGTTGAATAGATATAGCCCTAGTTATTTTTTTCCTTAAAAGTGTGACGCCGACACTGGGAGTCATGACAGTAGCGGTATGGAAATTCGTCAGTTCCGGTGAGCTAAGTGGAAGAGGGGCGACCCCGAGATGGATCCGCCACTGTGTATATAATTGTTGTATAGTCCTACTCCCATGACGTGCGATATCTAAATGTGAACATCAAGCTCTCAAACCTGTTAATTTTAGATTTATATTACGAAGTTAATTTATGCTATTTCCTACACCTAGGGCAATCAGGGGTCTCTAATCTTTACCTCTGACTGGTACTTAAATCACTACGCTACGGCAAATATAACCACTAAAGTACATTTTATAGTCATTCTTTAAAAATGTTCACTCGACTAGAAAAATGATATGGGGTTTTTGTATTTTTATTTTTATGTTCTGACAATAAAAAAAAACTTGAAAAGAATTTCGAAAGTCACAAGATTAATCCTTATTCTGCAATACATTTGTAAATATTGTCACGTCTATATTTTGTAAGTACCTTTTAATATTGTATCATCAATGAAAACACGCGATAATGCAGTTAACCAAGTCATCGCATACGGAGACTGTGTGCGTGTTTCGCGCGTGCGTGCGTGCGTGCGTGCGTGTGTGTGAAAGTAGCCGAATATACTTAATCGTCTTTGTGATAGTTTTTTATCATACTACTACTTGCGTAGATTTTTTTAATTTATACTTATTTTTGGATTAAAGTTTTTAAAAATTGACAACCCCAATAAATCGTAAGTCAGATTATCAAATTATATATATATATATATATATATATATATATATATATATATATATATATATATAATTTTATGTCAAATTAATATGTCACTTGTGGGTCACTGTCATTGCCAAAAAATTATCGAAACATATAATATGTAAAATGAAATAGTAAAGCTTTATTACAGATAAAACATTGGTATTACATAATTCATATCAATATTACAGATAGCAATAAATTAGCAATAAAACCCAATAAATGTGTATGTTGCTACATACATATCTTCCATATGAACATCACACTGTTATATACATATATTTTGGTAAAGAGTCGTTAGTGTTTCACATCAATTGAAGTTATCTATATGATACAAGATTGCACTGGACTGAGTAAAACACAATTCTATAAAAAGAAAATACATCTGAGGAATATTTTTTGTCTTGCATATTATAAATGCAAATTTTTCTCTGTTTTCATTGCCTACCATACCCACAGCGATAGAGTTATATGAATAAAATATAAAATTCAATACAAAAAACACCACAAAAATACAAATATATAAAAGTTGTATTTACTAATTAATACACATATAATGAAAAACTATCAAGGTACTCGATGTGTATCGAAGGGATAATGAGCAATTTTGAATGATTTAATTAATGTTTACTGTGAAATAATGATGAAAGTGAAGTAGACTGGTAAATGATTTTAAACTGACCTTTTTGCACTTGAAACTTTTTTGAAGTTATCTTTCCCTCGTAAAAATAAGAGAAATCTAATTTTCTAAAATATGTGCGGTAAATGTTTAATTGTATTTCACATTTTCATAAATAGAAAGTGTATGTAACTTATTATCATAGAAATATGTATGAAAATATAATTTTTTAAAAAATATCTTAATGAATCATGCTCTACCAATAGACTTCAATGTAAAATTCTAGGTGAAATAAATCGAGCAGTAATCAAAATTTTGAAAATTTCTATGATGGATTATTTTTTTATTTCATGAACCCAAAATCATACCATGGTTACAAAAACCCCACAATCCATTTACTAAGATATGAAATATGGTCGTTACACATTGAATACCTTAAAAGCCTTACAAAATTACCCACCACCATCTATAAACCAAATACCATGTTACAACCAACAAAATGGAATGCGACAATTATTCTGCACAGTATTCGGACATTTACTTTTAGCTATAATTAAAACACGAAATAAAAAGTACATTAGAATATATTACCTCCAGCCTGTGTATACGCTGTAAGGGTAAACCTGCATATCATAATACTTGTCAAAAGGGTTAACACAAAATTTCACTTCTTATAGAGAATTGTACGTTGTCATTTTGAAATCATCTCACAGCATAAGAGTACTAAGCATTGTGAGTGCAAACATGACGGTGATCATAGAGTGATATTCGACTGTATTAGACCCATTACTGCAGATCTTCAGCGGGGCCTGGGATGACTCATCTTCGATGATTGAAGAATATACTTTGGTCCAAAACGTGGTCTTCGATTTCACGATCGTAGCTCTGGAAAATGAAATAAATGGCTGGAATTAGCTCCCTAGAATTTACAGAGATTGATTACAATAATCATATAAACATGCAGGGATGTCAGTTAATTAATGCCTACCAAGTTCATTGAGTGCCCGTTAGGACATTCGCTTATCAATGTCAATACAGGTTCTCAGTCAGAAAAATTCGCTATCTTCGATAGTTTTCTTTTATCTTTAACCAATAAATTGAAATTATTAACCACAATTCTACACCATTATAAGTCGTAACTTTGGATCTTGTGTATATTTTTCCTATAGAAGAGGGCGTGTTTTTCACTTGAGGGAGTACGAGGGCGTGGTTTAGTAGATATTTAATCTTCACGCTACTTGGGCATTTTATGAAATTATCGAGTATATAGAAGGACAGTGCCAAGGCTTTTCATCCTGGAGAAAAATATGTTTAGACCACACGGGATTGTCAGTGCTTACTTTGTTTCATGATGGCTACCCTTGTCCCTTATGATATTGTTTTACAGATCACTAGATATTGTCAATTTGAAATGCTTGCTCCTTCGTTGAGGTGATATTTTTAACTAATTTCAATGAGTTAATCATGTAACCGTATTTGTCAAGTATCTAAACTAGTTGTTTGTTTAGGAGAGAAACTCTAAAATAAAACAGAAAAACGACGGAAAAGCTTAGGATGAATCTGTATTTTGCACCGGTCCATCATAGTCACGTGATGAACAGTTGGTAATATCTGTATAATTAGCGTTTATTAGATTTGTATCTTTATGGGTTATCCTAGAAATTTAGGGCACTGATCCTTAAAAAAAAATATTCAGTTAACAATTAAATGCATGTAATCCATTGTATCTAGTACATTATAACAAGAGACCTCTGAGTCAGCTGAGTATCATATGACGATCTACATGGTTACGTGTACATGTGTACTAAGTAATTTGACCATAAGTTTCTTCATGATTCATTGTCAAGATTACAACAAAGTGATGATAAATATAAAAACATTATCCCATGTAAATCAAACATGAAAAACCCTACATGTAGTATTTCCTGTTCAATTAAATACCTTAAACATATCTAGTTTGCAGTTACAGAACTCTGTTCTATTTTCAACAGTTTTCCTAACAAATGAGGCATTATTTTTCCACAGATCCTCACCAACGAAGAGAAATCCTTACTAATAAACAGTAATAGAAGAAACAAAACATGTAAACTTTGAGGTATTTGTATAACTTTAAGGGAAATACGTTGGCAACCTATTAGGATATAAAACTTAATTGTTATCATAAGAAGAATGGCCAATTCAAAAGATGGCCAATGTCACAAGGACAAATATCTTGGTACCAGTAGAAAGATCTTGTCACAGGAAATGATCATGTGGAATATGAAAGCTCTAATATTTACCATTCAGAAGTTCTGACCAATGTCTTTTCTTTTCTTTTTTTTAAAGTAGGTCAAATGCCAAGGTCAAAAGGTTTAGTACCCACGGAAAGGTCTTGTCACAAGGAACACTCATGTTAAATATCAAAGCTCTAGCACTCACTGTTCAAAAGTTGTTAGCACGGTTAACGTTTTAGACAGAATGACAGAATTACAGATTTATAGAATGACAGACAGGACAAAAACAATATGCCCCCGATCTTCGATCTCGGGGGCATAAAAATACGTTATGTGTACCTAGGTTTTTGTTTATTTGCTGTCTTCCGCCACACTTAATTTTTTTCCAGTTATCTGGTGGCACCCAGTTTTTATTGTGGAAGAGAGAACCCAGATACAATGTACCTGGGAAGAGACCACCGACCTTCCGAAAGTAAACTGGGAAACTTTCTCACTTACCAGCGCGAGCGGGATTCGAACCGACCAGAGGTGAGAGGTTATGTGATTTTGAGCGCGGCGTACCTAGGTATACTACATCTGTGATACAAGGCACAAGTATTCATAGGAATAGAGTTGCTCGTTATTAATAAATATTAAACGTAATCTACAGAATTACATGTAAAAGTGCTTGTCCTTGCCCAGAAACGAATTCTACATGAAATCTAAAGCTGACTACAGAGCTGGAGATAAAAGAATGTTTATGAGACACCCTCGACAGTTTAGTCAGAAATGGGATAGAAATTCATTAATTGATTGATTGTACATTGTTGAACGTCCCTCTCGAGAATATTGTACTCAGAAGGGTTGCAAAATTAGGCTTACGGCTTTTGAGCAGGGAAGGATATTTATCGTGCCACACCTGCTGTGACACGGGGCCTCGGTTTTTGCGCCTCTTACAACAAGCAAGGGGATACTGAGGACCTATTTTAACCCGGATCCTCACGGTTATAGAAATGTGAGCTCGGGTTATATAGAAGATTATGGTAAAATGAAATAGACATTATATAGTTGTTATACTTTTTACAAAATTGGTTTGGTGTACTCAAAAGCTTTATGTATATATGTTATTCAGAAATTAAGCTAAACACACGATGCCCTAGGTTTAAAAATGGGCCAAGAATCATCGATAGACTAGTAATGTTTTGAGCTAAATGCAAAATCCAAAAATGAGGTGAAGATCATTTGGAAAGACGCGTGTTGCCATGTCCTAATTAAAAAAAAAATGTATGTGTTTGAAGTTTGATGTAAAATGATCAAAATGAGCTGAAAGTAAATTCCAAAATAAATTTTACCGCCCATTGGAAAGGATTTTTCGTTTTAAAATAATGTCACAAAAATGACGGAAGATACGGGGTGAAATGTCATAGTTATTGTGCTACCTTAACTAAATTTTCACCGGGTATTGATTAAATTAGGAAGCAGGAATGATTGAGTACAGGATCATTAATAAGTTAAACGAATGAGTAAGTTTAATTAAAATCCATTATCACATGCATATGATGTTTGAGTCTCTCAACTGATTTGATACGCATGGGCTTGTTCAGCGTATGGTCAGTTTTTAAATCGAGGTAGGCTACTGACAAACGTTGATGTTACAGAGGTTTCAACAGTCTCGTTGAAAGTCATTTCACAAATTCTATGATCGTCATAACGATATTATTTACATATACGTACAACCTGTCAATAGATCCAATGTTGTCTAGTGTGTTTCATTCCAATTGTTAGTCCTTTATTTTGCATACTAATTTTGATTAATTTTGATTACTCCGTTAACCTGATCAAAATATAGGGCTCACGGCGAGTGAGGCCCGTCGACAGTGGGTGCTTACTCCTCCTAGGCACATGATTCCACCTCTGGTGTGTCCATAGGTCCATGTTTGCCCTACTTTTAGTTTTATATTCTTGATAGGAATTATAAGATTGATCACTTTTCATTATCTTCACTTTTTCATTATAAGATAAAACTTAACATAAAAAAAAGTAAAAAAAAAAAAAAAAAAAAAAAAAAAAAAAAATTGGACATTCATATTATGCTCAAACAAAACGTGTTCATGCATGGGATTTTATGAAGACATCCTCAATAAATTCGTGAGAAATGAACTAAACGTTAGATATGACTTTAAGGTCATAAGGAGGACCATGGAGGGTCATCCTCTTAAGGTCAGCCAGAACGTAATAAACAAGATCCATAAATATGAGTTCATGGTCATACATAGATTAGGGCATAGTTGTAGTGTTCATAAGAAGATTTATTTTACATAATGTTTGAACTTTCAGAAGGCGTTGTTAGGTCGGTAGTAAATGCGCTCCAAGTAAATCCAGAGTGTGAGGTCAAGGTCGAATGGAATATCAAGCATACTGGGCGTGTTCTCAACACACTGATGTGTTCCAATGTATAAAGATTGATGGAAAAAGTCCCACAGCTAATCCAGAAATGGGCTAAACGCTAAGCGGAACAGATAGAGGACAGAAGAACAGCATTACGCATCGCTTAATATCAACTCAAAATTTCACCTTCACTTCTCTCTTGCGTTCTGTAAACAGGTACAATCTCGATACATTCGTGATGTCGTGTACTCAATAATTCCTGTTTCCCAATTTTATCATAATACCCGGTGAAAATTTGATACGGGTATCATAATAACTATCATGGTATTTATTTCATTTCGTAGTATTATCTTAAAACCAAATATCTTCCAGTGAGTGGTAAAGTCTCTTTTGCAGGAATTAAAATTTCTCACAGTTAAACGATTTGCACGACTAAAATGTGGTGACTATGATTAGACGTAGTCACATTAACCTTATAATCCAGGGAAAGGTCTTCCGAATGTAAACCAATAAGGCGATATCTTTGTAACTGTGAGATGTAGATTCAATACTGCTACAGCATAATTTCTTCTTTGATCTTGTATCTACTTTGTACTTTTGGATATGTCTCTCTCTCTCTCTCTCTCTCTCTCTCTCTCTCATCTATTCATCCATCCATCGTACCTCTTCATGAAATAATTCATACCTGAAAATGAGATGGCCTACTCCAGAGGGGAACGACGCTTTCCAGTGGAAAACCCGAGATTCAATCTTGGAGTGATTCATATGAACCACAGCACTCTTCAAATAGAGAAAAGCCACGAATCAACAAATGAAACAAATACTCATCTCTTGGATATATACAGGTATTTACTAGTACTGTCATTTAGAAAACATGTTAGGGCTAATAAGTAGCCATATAATTATTCAACTGACTATTGAATTCATGGATGCGGGACTAGACGACCTTTCAACAGATCTTTAGTTCTTTTAAGCTCTTTGAAGCTCGAATGGATGTGTATGCCTTGCAGTAGTTTAAACAGAATTTTATTCGATGTTAAAAAGTAGACCATGTATTTTTTCAATGTGATAAACTATGAAAAATAATATGATTTGACAATTTCGACAAATTATATACAGGTATTAAAGGAGTACTGATACACTCAATGTTAGGGGAAAACGGTGATTTTCTAATATTTCTATATACTTAAGTGGACTAGAGTCTGAGACTACTTTCTCCCTGCTAATAATGAAATTCAAGTTATAACGGATAACGGAATATATAGAGCTGACTTCAGTCCGGAACTACTTTCCCCTTATGAGTAATGATATTGTAGTAATAGCGTAACAGAAGATACTGAGCTGACCGGAGTTTGAATGGTGTTACATGCACGGCGATTGGAGTCAATCCGCATAAAGCACATTCTGTAAACACTGCCATACCCCGAAATGACATCAAAAATAAATTTAATTTTTTTTTTTATTAAATTAGCAAAAGCCGACAAACAATAAATTACCTACAAGAAATGTAGCAATGAACTGTTTCGAGTCGGTGCATTTTTTCCGGAGTGATCGAAATATAGGGAATGAATCAAACTTTTAATATCTGTCTACAATCACTTCGTGGAGTGTGAAAATCGTCACGGTGATTAAAGAAATGCATCAATTCTATTCCCCATGTTTAAAAAACCGCAGATGAGATCATGAAAATCAGATAATTTACAATCTACCTTTGCATTGTCTTCGCAATCCATTGTCTCCAGGAATTGGTCCCCTTCTTCCACCGAGAAACTCCCATGTCCCTTGGTAGGGGCCGCCACATCGCAGGCAATTTGACGCGCCTGCATCATAATCCCTTCATAGTATGTCACTCCATGGAGCCCCGTAGTATTCACAGTTACTGAAACACAATGGTGATCAAAAATGGCATTGTGGTTTATAAAACATTAGATGTCATGGACTTTTCATGACTATAAATGTTGAAGCGGTAAATATCTTAATATCCCCTTAGGGGAAACGATCCCTCCTCCACCGTTACCTCCCCTTTTCACTTATTTTTGAACTGGTATACACAAGAAAGCTTTAATGGAAAGTCTGGTTTTTATGGGTTCAGTGTTTTGTTTTTAAACACTTGTCTTATTTTTACTATTTCTTAATATCTTTTCTTGAAAGGAGAGACGATCCTTTACAAGAAGATTGAACTCCCCTTTCCCAAACATTTGTGTTGTGGCTCTTTACCTTTAACAATAGAAATTGGGCGATATACCAAGCCAAAATTACAGTTGAATGAAAGAACATGCACTTACTGTAAAAATAACTGTATAGAAGATGAAATGCATTTTTTAATGGAGTGTGAGAAATTCTGATTTGAGATACTTTTTATTTCAAAAGGATCAAGAAGTTAGTGATACGTTTACATCTATCAATTACGTAAATAAGTGTGTTTTCTTAATGAATGATGTATCTGTCCAACCATTTTACCAAAGACACTATATGATGTTTTATCGTCGGAAACAATGTGAACATTCCACGTAGTTTATTAGTTTATCTCTTTATTATCATATGTATATGAGGTAGTTAATCAGTTTATTTCTGTTTATCTTTTACATGACAGTTGTCTTATGATATGTATTTCAATGATATTGTCTCATAAGTCAATATGGCTGGATACCAATGCTTTTAACATTATATATATATATATATATATATATATATATATATATATATATATATATATATATCTTTAATGAAATATTTGGTCCAGTAGCTTTTTGAAAAGTAAAAAAAAAAGATTAAAATGTGGAAAGTTTAAAGTCAGACCCACAACACGGATAATTTCCATCAGAACACTCACTAGAGCTTTTAGCACAGGTATGATAAAGTAAAAATTATCATCAAATGCTTGGGAGAAACAAATATGTATGGAACAGAATGTAAGAACCATCCAAAATGACTCTTCGTAAAATTTCTACCCGATATGAAATCAAATTTATTCTAAACAAAAGAAAATTGATTTTACTGATTTGCAGAATTTCACTTACTTTCAATGACATCGTTAGGACTGTATGACGTGGCGTTCACAGATATTGTGTATGGAGGGGCGGTGGTTTGAGCACTGGCTTTGTGACCTGTCGGAAACATGGAGGCACACGATCCAAGGGGAGGTCCATATGCATAGGAAATGACTCCCGGGAGGAAAACCAGGACGACATACGTCAAATACAGCATCATCTTCGTAAACTAAAATTCAACAGATAGCTGTTATGAAACATACATGCATTGATTACTTAAAATGGAAATATTTTCCCGCCTGGCCCAGGCTGGTATATTGAAATTAGTATGTATACCCATCCATAGCAATTATCTTAAATGGTACGTTCCACATCTCCGATTTCCTCCGTTCCATTACCGACGATACTCTCAACACATAAAAGTCCGGGTTTAATTATGAAATTCCTTTACAGAATGTAAATTAGATAACAGGCACTATCATATGCATCAAAATCTTAATTCCTGTCAATTTCAAGGTGGGGCCTGGTGGTACATGCATATATCAGGGAGGCTCGGTTGTTCGTTCGTTAACGTCCCGCTGGAGAATTTATTGCCCGTGTAGAAACCTCACTAGCTTTAGGTGCAGTGCCACAGTCTGACCACTGCACGGCGCTTAAGGCCGCAACAGTGAGGGCTGTTTATCGTGCCAGTGTTTACTGGGACCCAGGGCTTTCGTTTTTTACTTAAGGAGGTACTCTACATCGTCATAATGGCTGAGTTCCTCTTAAAACATGGAAGAAAATATAAATATCATCAGTATTTGTCTATTCATTTCAAAACTCATCGCCTAGCTGAGTAGCTCAGTAGGTTAGCACGTCAACTGCTGAACTGATCGAGTACATTGGAGGGGTTTTAATTTTTTTCAGATTTTTTTCTACTAAGATTGCATTTTTCGACTAAATAAAGTAAATATGAAAGTTTTTGATTTCAAAATAGTGTTGTACATATCCTCCACCTTTCATCCATATCAAATTTCTCTGATGTAGCATACTTCCTTAAGGTCATAACGAAAAGACCCGTGCATAGTTTTTACTGATAATGCCGACCGCTTGGCAAATGAACAATCGATATCAATCTGTCCTTATCCAGGTTAGGCGTTGAGATCGGGCACCTACATTGTAACACGAGTCTAACAGTTACAAATTAAGCACTGTAACCGATAATGGAATATTGTTACATAAAAAAAATGGGAAGTTGGACGATGAAGAAGTTGAAGACTGTTTTGTAGGTAGTTTACCGTTAAAGTCTATGTTAGATAAAATACCCAAATATGAAGTACATGTGTAGATATGTTAGAACTTTTGTTTCGAGTTCACTGAGATATTTTGAATCAACATATGAATGAAAATGAATATTGTTAATAGATAAAATGTTATCAATGAAAGGTGAAGATAACGAACAGTGATCAATCTCATAACTCCCATAAGTAATACAAAATAGATAGTTGGACAAACATGGACCCCTGGACACACCAGAGGTGGAATCAGGTGCCTAGGAGGAGTAAGTATCCCCTGGCAACCGGTCACACCCGCCGTGTATCTAAATGTGACTGAAAGCCATAGTAAAGTTTTTTATCTTGTCATGTCGTGTTGAAGCTTTTTAATAAATTCTGACTGATAAGAATATAAAAAGAGGTTAGCTAATAAAAGGGAATAATTCGCTGGAATTTCCAACAGGCTATTGAAAGACCTTATCACTAAAGGCTACGTAGATATTTTCGACGAGGAACTCCAGCATATTTTTTATGTTGACGTTAAAGTATAGAGTTAGAATGGTGTTTAACAAAGTAAATTTTTGAATGATTGGTCGCAAAATGTTAATACATGTACTAGTATTTTCCTGTTCCATTGAAGAAGCAGCTGTCTATGATGTCAAAAATCCTAGTCCTTAACTTATTGTAAAGAATGGTAATATAAGGTGGTGAAAAGAATGTTTCGATGCTGTTGATTTTGCCAAAGGTTTGTGAATTTCGAATATACCAAAAGTTCTTTAGAATTTTTAAGAATCCACCTTTGATTCACAGCACTTCGTGCAGATGCTGTAGCATAATACGTCTGAAGGTCTGAAGTTTCTCCTTCACGACAGGTAATATTTTTGTGATGAGGAAAGATATGATTTACTGGATCGAGTAAGGTATTTCTGTAAGGGTTTTTGTTAAGTTTCGGAATCCAGAATAGGTGCGATAAACGTTTACCCCATTGACTGGTATATTGGATGTGTTTAAAACTAAAACGTGATTTTGAAGAACTTCGTTTTTTGAATGGGAATTCGAGTTACTAAATGTGGAATTAAAGCAAACAGTTGTGACAAAGACAGTTTTATTAGTCATGCTTTATCAGAAGGAACCAGTTTTCTACATTTATGTAACCTATCTTTCATCACTTAATTCAGGATGACTGAACAGAGGGATACACGGTACGCATTTTTGTTTTAACGTGTAACACGAGATTTTAAATATTCTTATACATTGTACTTTCAAAAACTGAACAAGATACTTTTGGTGCGAAACATCAAATTGGCCGCTAAGCTTAATTTTTAAACTATTTCTACGAAAATGCACAGAAACATTTTATTTGATAATGGAATGTATATACCGGAACAATAAAAAATAATTTCTCATTTCCCCATATGTACTCCCTAACATTGGTCGGCGGTATATGTTCTAAATTTTGCATGCATTGTTCTACCCACGTGACCCAGTCACGCGCAGACAATAATATAGTAGAACAGCAAATGAAACGCCAGCTGAAAGGTTAGGGAATTTAAATTTTAGAACTAGAACTAGAACATCGATTAAATCTGCTATGAAATTCAAATATATCCTTTACATTTGAGTATTATAATAAAAACTATTATTCATGCCTCGTAGTTATCAATGGTAGAGATGATCAGAGGCGGATTCAGGATTTTACGAAAGGGAGATCCCGAGGTATCTTAGTAAGACTGATTAAACAACTGGAAAATGGAAAATTAATGGAATACACTTTGGAATTATCATAACTGGAAGCGGGGTGGGGGGTTAAACCCTCGTAAATAAAGCTCGGTCCCTCTAACTGCGCCTTCATGTAAGAGCCACGGGGAATGCAAATAATGTAGAAACGTCATTGACATATAACATTTGCTTTGAAATATTTGTCACGACATAAAAAAAAAATCTCTTTAGAATATACATTTTCATTTATGGTCGGATCTTGATATTCAGGATGCATGAGGAATGAATAAAATTAGAAATCGTTTGCAAAAAGGAAGATATTGGCATGCATGTCTTCAATTTGTCGTTCAGTTTCACTAAAACAGCTCTATCGGATTTATTTTTAAATATACAGTGTATACAGGTCCAGTCCAAAGACTATTTCTACCTACGTAGCTACTTATAGCTACATACATGTAGATATTTAAACCTACTCCGGGTAGCTATTTTTACCTACTTTTTCCTTTACTTGCATTTCATGGACAAACGCTGGAATATGGTGTGCATCAAATTTTTTGATTCACTTAATACTGATGATGAATACCACAAAAATATTGGACAAAAAATGCTTACTTTCTAACCTTTCAAATTTGCATCATTAACAACACCCGGTTCCATTTTCTTGGAGCTTAGGTAAGAAGTCTAGAATGTCTTACAAATATGTATTAATTTTAAAGTTTACCTCAGTGCATTTTCACGTAAAAGGTTTTTGGGGAGATTTTTCATGCAAACAAATTATAAAGTCAAACTATATATAATACCCCGACCCTGTGTTGGCCACTACAATGGGCGCGTTTGATTTACTGAATCCGGGTATCTTTCTATACTAAGTCGAAGTGATGTGTGTTGATGGGCATAATGTAGAATCTATCATGGCGGAAAAACGGAAATATAAGGACACTTAACACCCCCCCCCCCCCCCCCAAATAAGAATGTAAGAGTTGATATATTTTTGGCTTAGATTGGTTGCATTCTTATGAAAATAAGGACTTGTGAATTTTCTGTAATGTTCGAAAGTTGAAATACATTAATGATTTCACTTCCTTATATCTCTCACATGTACACGTTGATTATTGTATTGCAGTGTGTGTATTCATAATATACATGCATATTCATATAGTGACCAATTTAGAATCTGCTTGATCATATTATGATATGCATAATGATAATGTGTTTTCAGACCAATGTGGAACGATTAAACTTGTGAATCTTTCGACATGATTAATAGGTTAGTTTAAACAATATTTATTCGTAAATGATTTGATAATAATGTTTACAAACAATGTCTTATACATGTAATAGATTGAGAAACAAGCCAAAAGGCTTATATCAATTATGATTTTAAGGTTGGTAAAATATGAACGTGTATAGAGAAAATAATTTGAACGTTCAATGAATTGAAACATAATTTAAAAAAAACCCTAGTTTGTAGAATTGATTTATCTAATCTTTTTAACATTTACAAAATAACTCTCTCAGAATAAATTGATACTTGCTGATTTTATGCATAATTATCCTGAACCGGAGTTTCAAGTCAATTGAGAAAGAAAACAAGGTCATTCATCCATTATCGTGCAATCAGCCATCTTGTGAACGAGTAAACATATACCACCATTATATGCGGGGTGACTTTGGGACACAGTGAATTATCTGATTAAATGAACACTACGCTAAATGTTTGCAAGACTTGGGGGGGGGGGGGTGTCTGTTCGTGTGTGTGTGTGTGAGGGGGGATGAGAGGTGCATGTGTGCGCGTGTGTTGTGTCTGAAATACTGCCAAAAACAGCTCCAACCCTCAAACAGACCATTAATTTATCTGATTGCATACACCGTGTACATTGCGAGGGGCTGTCCCGTTTTGCGGAGATCTAAAAGTATATATCATACATATTGAAGTTTTCATAAGATAGAAAATGTGATAACAAGCAGTTATTGTTCGCATATTTCAAACACTACTTCAGTGATACCTTATATGGATGCGCACTTTGAATACTAGAACATACTCCAATAAACACACCCCCTAGTACAGCCGTGTTTTGGAACTCCCTACCAAATTCAGTCGTTCACGCCACCTCTCTTAAACAGTTAAACAGTTCAAAATTGTGGTCAAGATCGACTACATATAAAAATTCTTTATTTTAATCTCAGAATAGACGAATGTAAATATTAATTGTATCCATTTCGTTAAACATTTCGTACTTTTTCTCGTTTTTGTACATATATACTGTAAATATTTAGAGCTCTGTTCTCGCGGTCAAGTTGTCATCAATACAATTGATGGTTTCAACGTACAATGTAAATAAAATACAAATGTAACTTCAGATACTTTTTATCAATAAGTCATACTGAAATAGAAAGTTAATGTTTCAAATAAAAAAAAGACATACGAAATTTTTCCCGTAAGAATATTTAAAAAAGCCCATCTTACCTGTTGGACGACAACTAACCTTTTACTCGGGTTACGTTTAAAAAAGGTGTGTGGTGAACTAAAACTCATACCCTGAATAGGTATTCAGCCCATTCATTGAGCAGTACATCGCATAAAAAAACTCCAGAGAATTCTCTTAGTGTTTATTTTGTTCATAAAAGTAGTGCTGAATCCAAAGAAAGAATAAGGGTTGAATAATGTTTGAGGAAACGAGAACTTTTCAGATATGTAAAGGGAACAGATGGCGTGTGTTTGTCAATATTTCAAGAGATTTTCCAAGCATACGATTAATTTTATGCAACTAGTTCAATGCTGCTTTCGTAATATTTGCAAAAATAATTTGAGAAACAAAACATTGACTAATTTTCGGGTTAAGGGGTTTGAATAGCAAACGTTCCTATAAATCAAAATTTGTCGGAGACTCCCATCAGCGTCGATAAATTTGCAGATGTTCGACATTTTACAGGGTCAATTTCAAACAATCTCGTCATAAAGAATTCTTGAAGAAAGGGGATTCCTTCAAACGAGGAGTTATGTCCCCTCCACGGGGAGATAATTTAAAAAAATGTGAAAATAATGTGAAGTGTTCCGGAACTATCGTATCAGGTTAAAACTTGCATCCAAGCTTCATTATGAATACTCAAGCAAGCGGCATATAATATTACACTGGCACTGTGCATACCTATCCTTTCTACGGCCAACACACACATTGTGACCCCCTGTGCTGGGCTGGGCCTCACGGGGTTATCATAACATGTATGGAATGCATCTGTCACAGGTTTAACAGTGTATACAATGTATATGATTTTATTATATTAGGTACTTATAACCCTAATTATGTGCTTGGTTAACTTAAATAGTGTTAAGTGGATTGTTTTTATTTTCAGAACAGTATGTGATCAGTGGCGGATTTAAAGGGGGGGAGGGGAGCCGGCGCCACACCCCCCTTAATTTTTTTAATTTAAGGTAAATCGTGGTATCTTGTTTAGTTAAATGTACTACACGATAAAAAAGCAATGATTTCTTCCACTCCCAGAGAAATAAATGACAAAATCTTTTTGATTTCTCGAATTACTTCATTGGGAGCACTTAATTTTTTCCAAAAACTCTTAAAATTTGCGTCATTTCATTAATTTCACCTTATTTAGCAATGATAGAAAGTAGTACAAATGACTAATTAGGAGACATATTTTAAGCTCTATATAAAATCTGTAAAATCCAGGAGCTTTCGGGGGCTTTGTCCCCAGGGTCTCCACCTCAAGGCGCCCCAGACCCCCTGCCTCATAAAGTGCCCCCCCCCCCCCGTAACAGCAATTCCTGGATCCGCCCCTGGTGATCTAAATCTCTTATGGCGTTGCTATGTATTTGATCTTATTTACAGTGGAATTTCATTACAGGAGTCCTGATTTGGATTTCCTAAAAAAAAAAAATAAAAAATTCTAATAATAATAATAATAATAATAAAAACTTATAAGTTTAAGTTTTCTTATATTTGAGCAGTCAACATTTGGAGGCATGAGGTACAATGATAATTTTATTGATAAGTCGTCTTAATGAATCGTGAATAGAAAAATACAATATGAATGATAAAAGAGACAATATAATATAAGAGATGTATACATTATAGATACAGCCAAAGGAAAAGAAAAAAAAAAGCAAGAGACATAAGTTATGGAGGACAGACTGCATCACGAATTCTAGTCATGGAGAAACAGATATTTTTCAACGATTTAAAACATGTATTTGACATAATCTCACTAAACTTAAGTATATTCGACTTATTACAAAATTTTGAATGTATTTTTTCTTCTTCTTGATACCTGCTAATGATTTGTATTCTGAAATAAAATGAAACTCGTCTGCTACATGAACATATACAATGTATTTTGTTAAGTGGAATACTAGTATTTGAACCAATCTCTACCCAGAGTTGTCGTTCCTTGCTCTCACTTACACCTCTGTAAACGTCTAAAAATAAGCAATGTTAATCCACATGTAAATCCAATTTTTTTTACGGCTAATAAAACTAAGAAATATTTTATGAAATATCTGGAAAATGTAGGACACGCAACTATTTGTATATTTTTTTCCATTACTATATATTCTTCATGTACCTATCTATAGGCCTGGTGCAATAGAACTACCCAATATCTACATTTCAACCCAAATCAATGCTTCTTGTGTCACAAAAAGACTTGACATCTGCTCAATATTTATTAATTTACGTATATTTTTATAACTGAAGTCAAAACTATACTTTATTTGAGCATACGTGCCATTTTACAAAAATCTTGTAAAACCCTTGAGACGTTTACAGAGGTGTAAGTGAGTGTAAGGAACGATAACTCTGGGTAGAGATTGGTATTTGAGGTATCACACCGGTAACTTAGTCAATTGTAGTTCCATATATTTAAAGAAATATTTTTTTTCCTTGCGCGATTTTTCTCATTTCCTCTTCTTCTTTTCTCTTAATTTTTGTACCCCTGATTAGGAAATTTTGTGTAATTTGTAGAAATAATCAAGTGTATACAAAGGAACTATTTGCTGTTGGTAGCTGAGGCTACTTCCTGAAGTGCACTCCGGCTGTTTACACACATGTGAAAAACACGTGGATTTGAGGGTAGTCTTGTTTGCGGGTAATTTTTTTTTCGAAAATGCCGCGTATGGTGGTGTTTTTCTGGTGTCGGCAGACGAGATAGGTAACATAGAACGTGTCTGACTGTGTTATTCGGCATCAATTTTGTAAACTGATTTTTAATGATTTTTTCCCCTCTATAGTAATATATAGTGAAAATAATTACCGGTGTGATACCTTGAACATCAACCAGTCTCAACCGGAAGTTGATCCACGATACGACGATCCAATCATCTAGAATAATGATACCATTTTCATTGTACGGTTTAATTGCTCGGTAGACCTTCGTAGAATTCTACACAAGACAAATTGAATTCTCTTTCCGTGTTTCTAGATTATACATCTTGATAAAAACCATAGCAGTAGAGTACTCGCGGGGGATTTTGTTTAAACATGTATCACGGCTACCCATGTCCTAAATCATAATGTATCGGTTATGCAAGAAAATTCGTTTGGAGTGTTTCCGGTTATGAGTTAAAAGAGAACAACTCGCCGCTTCGACAGGTAGGTAGATCTGAGTTTTTCTTGTTTATGATAATTTAACCTTTGTTGACGAAAATCGGGGAATGTAGTCAGCTGTAGAAATGATTAAAGTATACGAAATAACCACAATTACCCATATTTAAAGCGGCAAGACGACACGAGATGATTTTCCGAGAGGAAAAAGGGGTTTAATTTTGAAAATTTCTCACAACTCTCGATTGTCAGGGTCAATATCGGCTCAATCAACTAACCAGTCGAAATAAGTTGACCACTCTAGGGACGATTTGTGCAAGTTGAAATTAAAATATTCTACTTTTTTGATGTTGGTATTTGTATTTTGCCAAAATTTCTATCCAAACGGGTGAGGTAATGCTTTAGGGGATAAGTTATGATTTAATGGATTGGTTAAGATTTAGAGGAAAAGTTGGTTAATACACACCCGCTGATAGATACAGTAGTATTACGTACCTGAATGAGTTTGTATTACGTGACGTAATTTAGATTAGTATGTACGATTCTGGATCTGCAATAACCATTAATCCATGACTTAGGAATTATTGAAATTAAATTTTTTTTATTTGTAACGAAGGTATTTGAAAAATATTAGTCGTGTTAGGGAAAAAAAGATTGATACCGTTTTCGATTTGCGAATTCACCTCTACTCTTTCCCATGCAAAAAAAAATGTATAAGCTTTAGATATTTTTCTTCAATGTACATGCATGTACTCGTATATGTATATTTATTCAGGAACGTATTCACCAAAATTAAATAAAGATGTTGCTTATTCGGAACCAAAGACGTGGCAATCAAGGCTAGATCCAGATAGTATGTCAACTTTATGTATAGTAGGTGCAGAGAATTGAAGAAGATAGAGTGTATTATTCTAAGGTGTGTATAAGCAACTTATTTATGACTATGTAGAAAATTAACGGATTATGTAAATGTCGAATACTTATACATGACGTTTAATTGTCAAATACGTAGGTAACGCTTATGCTTTCTTGATGAAAGGTGAAGATAACGAAGAGTGACCAATCTCATAACTCCTATAAGCAATACAAAATAGAGAGTTGGGCAAACACGGACCCCTGGACACACCAGAGGTGGGATTAGGTGCCTAGGAGGAGTAAGCACCCCCCCCCCCCCCGTCAATCGTCTACACCCGCCGTGAGCCCCACACCCCGATCAGGCAAACGGAGTTGTCCGCAGCCAAAATCAGTGTGCCAAGAACGGTCCACCAATCGCTACATGATGTTGCACAGAATATGTTGTTACTTTGCATTTTCTGGTCTAGTACTTTACTTCAAATTCAGAACACCAAATGTTAAAGTCTATAAGGAATTACTTCATATTAGGATATAGAAATCTATTGATTTCCTAGTAAAATGGTTAAGGGGCCATAGGCCATAGTCAGATTACCTGGGGGGATGATACACTATATACATGTAGGTGTCGATCTTGTGTCAATTTACTCTTTAGGGTGAATTTATAAGCATGGAAGCTATCATGATATGGTCTTGTGATTATGATAACGTTTTCTCTACTTCACAGGGACCATTTAGACAGAGATCGCCTCCAAAAAAATATATTTACCGAATGCACCAAATCGACATGCCAGAGAACAACCCATCAGGCAACATGATGGCTACAGAATAAACGATTCTAAGCAGTTGCAGCCGCAGAGACTTGGACTAAACTTTGATTACATGTCAGAATCTAATGTGTAATAAAAATACTAGTTAATTTTGAGCGTGGTAGAATAATTACTAAACTAACAAAAATGGACTTTCGGAATACTCCTCATCTGACCAATAATATCAAATTAATTGTTGTCACCATTTGGCGTTTTTTGTCCGCAAACTAAATTCCACATGAGAACCACTGAATGAAAATTAACCAAACGTGGCAGAGTTCTTCCAGAATTGCTGTTTCTCTAAATCAGATTCGTTAAGATAACTGAGAGTAGATGCCCTACAAAACCTACTTCTTTGTAAAAAATTATAAAACATTGCTATAAAACAAAGCAAACGTTTTCTCTCTAAACTGCTATTAAGAAAGGTACCTGCAATTTGATACCCGTTTTTCTATGCAAAGAAATAACAGCCCGTAAAACATTATGTTTACACAAGCATCACTCGAAACATCCGTGTATACAAAGTGAAGTGTCTTACCTACTGTAACGTTTGCTTTGAAATGTTTTAGAAGAGAGCTTATGAAGGGACAACTCTCAGATTGTAAAATGCTGATAAATCTGAACGGAAGTAGGTATAACCAGAGACCATACTCAAGTAATCTCTCTTTAATGTTAAATACCAAACGAAAACAACAAAAGCAAAACGAGTAAGTGACCGATGTCAATAAAGCTATGTTGAATTTTCATATGCAAAGTCCGTTTCCCCTTTTAATTGATGGTAAACTTTGTCGCATCCTTTATATTCACACCTGTGCTGAGTTCTTTCCATCTGTAAAATACAAAATAATAGAATAAATAGTGTATGTTGTATTGGGATGGAAATGAAAACACTCAATGAATCTTTGCATAGGAACAGCTGAAGTTAGCGGTAAAAAAAACTTTAGTATAGTATCAGTACTTGTATTTTTGCATGTATTTTTTCCATAGGCACCTGAAGTATGGATATTACTACCCCCCCCCCCCCCCTTTGATAATTTTATTTGGGGGGGGGGGGGTTCCAATAATTTCTCTGAAATGTGTGAATTCCCTGTCTATCTCATCCCTCTCTCGATTCATGTAATCGTTAATTCACGCTTTTTGTAAGCTTTAGAGATTGGACTTCTACCGGTATGATAAAATACGTATAAAACACAGGCACTTGTTTCATACATGAGCCCCCCCCCCCCCCTCCTTAATAATACCACAGGCACTTGTTTCATACATCATGAGTCACCCTCCTTATTAAGGAGGGGGACTCGTGTATGAAACAAGTGCCTGTGGTATTATTAAGGAGGGGGGACTCATGTATGAAGCAAGTGCCTGTGGTATTATTAAGGAGGGGGAACTCGTGTATGAAACAAGTGACTGTGGTATAAAAAGAGAAATTATTGCCACAAAAAAAAGTTATCATAAAAGGGGGGGGGGGGTAGTAATATCCATACTTCAGGTGCCTATGGGTAATTGTGGTTATTTCGTATACTTTAATCATTTCTACAGTTGACTACATTCCCCGATTTTCGTCAACAAAGGTTAAATTATCATAAACAAGAAAAACTCAGATCTACCTACCTGTCGAAGCGGCGTGTTGTTCTCTTTTAACTCATAACCGGAAACACTCCAAACGAATTTTCTTGCATAACCGATACATTATGATTTAGGACATGGGTAGCCGTGTGTATTCTTTTCCTCGTAAATAGCGATACACCCAGAACATTATCCCGAAACCCGTGCTCACCGTGGCTCCAGGTGTTACAAGGAAAAGTGAGATTACGTATTTAGTGCAGACATCCTTTTATACCTTTTCCAGATGAATAGCAAAAGCAGGCATGTCATTTAAGTGTTTATAAGACATAAATATAACAAGAATTTTGCTATAAAATTTGTTACGTTGAATCCAAACGATCAAAGGTGGACTATTCACCTTAATACACGGCGTTATTTCCTTTCAACAAAGCTTGACAAGACCAATTAACTTTATAATATATGAAAATCATTAAAATATTTTGACATTTTTCAGAAGAAATTATTGCTTTCATAATATCTATATAGATTCAGGTACATTTGGTCTCTTTGATTGATTCTATCCTTAAAACACGGGTTTGATACTATCAGACAAACGAGAGAAAAAGTGACGGAAAATCAACAGAAAAACAGTCTACTACGTAAGATAACATCCCCCTCTCTCTCTGTCTGCCTGTCTTCTCTCTCTCTCTCTCTCTCTCTCTCTCTCTCTCGATCGATCGATCGACCCCTAGGCATTGGTTCCCTGAAATAGTAATGCACAATACGTCAATGAAATCATTTTTACGCGTGCGCGCATGTTTGTGTTCAAAATTTTGAAAGAAAACAAATCTTAAAAATCACCCCCCCCCCCCCTTTAAATCAATGAAAAGGCATCTAAGGTCAACTGTTTCTTATTTTAAAGAATTCAAACTTTTAACCAAATTATGTGATGTAATGTTTCTTAAGCTTGCTAAAAGACGCCCCCCCCCCCCCCCCCCCCCCCCCCAACCAGCGATCAGGGCCGTAAATTACATGGAGGCGGAGGAGGCAGCTGCCTCCTCCAACTTTTGAGCCAAAAAAATTTAAAGTTTAAAGTTCATTAGAATTTATGTTGTTTCCAATAACTAAGAACATGATACCTCCCTTAAAAAGCATTCCAAATCTTTCTTTTAGAATGAGTTAGTCAAGTAACATCTTAGAAGGCCCTAGAATCAAGGATTTTGCACGAAACGTGTTCAGTGTGCACAAAATGTGCTCAGCGTCTGGGGGCCCAGACCCCCGCCTAATTTCCTGCCTCCTCCAAATTGAAGGTTAATTTACGGCCCTGACGATATGCTAGTAACAGCTATTCATTATATCCTGTAGTAGATCATACATTTGGATGATGCAAGTTCTAATAAATAACCAGCCTTTGCACACACACACACACACAACCTCACAAAATAAAACAACAAAAAACCCGTGGTGGATCAAAGTATTCAATATTTAGTTTTACATTTACTGATGACCTGTCAGCTAATCCGTATGGTGATGGTTATGAAGATTGGAAGAATTACAATCTACATTGTCCTGATTTTTCTTCTGACAGAATTGAATTGTTAAATGGTTTGTACGCATTTACTAATGTACCAATAACTATTCAAATTCTTCTAAATGGATAGAAGATTTTTGTCCACAGATGCCATTAAAAACCCTTTCCTCTAAATAAATCAGAATAATCCCTTGATTGAACATTCTGGTGTTAGTATTCAAACCTCCTAAACACACGGAGTAAATGCATGGCTTACATTCCTCGTTAACTGTATTTAATCCATTTCATGAGCATTAAACATGTCCTTCTCTTTAACAAACAGATGCATGCTTTGTATTGCTCGTTGACTGTAGAGTAGTTAATCTATTTCATGACCAATAAACATGCCCTCTAATTTATGTTTGCAACCACTTTTTTCTTCATTTTTGTTTTTGTTTGTTTGCTGGATTTTTGCGTTTTGTGCAAAAAATATGCCTTTCACCGTAAAACATGTCCACTTTTATTCAATTTGTAAAAAATATGCCTTTCACCGTAAAACATGTCCACTTTTATTCAATTTGTACTCTTGTTTGACGACCACTTAGTAATCATGTTTTTAGGCTTGCAACCTCCTGTTCAACCTTTTCTGTATTGAATATTTATAAACTATAAACTATCCACTTCTTCCCGTTTCCTAAAGACTTCCGTAAAGCTAAAACAACCACATGCATTGTTGAGATAAGACTCCAACATACTATAGTGACAGTCAGAAAGTGAACTTCAAGTGGTTTACGCAATGTTCTTTAAGACCGTGCATATTGGAGTTCTTTTAATCTTCTATTGTGAGTAGTTTTTCTTATGTCAATTAATAGTTAAGTGTATTATTGAACGTTCTATATCCTTCCAGCTCTGTTCCATCACTCCTGCACGCATGCGCTGTTGATGACATTGAGTATAACTCGGCTACTGGTTGTTACAGAACGTAACTTTGTATATTTGTCTTACCAGGCCGGTTAGAATTTTTTCATTCATGAAGAGACATCACCAGCTTAAGGGGGTACTCTACAGCGTCATAATGGCTGACTTCCTTTTAAAACATGGTGGAAAATATAAATATCAGCAATATTTGTCTATTCATTTAAAAAAAATTCTTGCATAGCTAAGTAGCTCAGTTAGGTTAGCACGTCGATTGCTGAATTGTAGATCGCGTGTTCGAGTCCAGCAGGGGTTTTAAATTTTTCTCAGATTGCTTTCAAATAAAACTGTAATTCAGTTCTAAATAAAGTAAATTTGAAAGTTTTCAATTTCAAAATATTGTTGCACATATCCTCCTCTTTTCATCCATATCAAATTTCTCTGGTGTATCATACATCCTTAAGGTGAAGTGCCGCAAACTTTGACCACAATGCTCAGCGCCTTAGCAGCGAGGGTTCTTTATCCTGTCAACGCCCACCGTGACAGGGGAACCTTCGTTATAAGGTTCATATCCAACATATACGTGACTGTCGCTTCCAATGCTTGACGCAGTCACTGCCTATGTTAAACTTCTTGGAATTCACGAGGCATCGGGATCGAGATCCGTACCCCGGGCCTCTCGGTTGTGAAGCGAGCACCCTAATCATTAGACTACTGCAACCTTCAGTCTCTGGTGTTTCACATGTTATTTACGTTTAAGCCATCACAAGTAGACTCTCCAAGAGGTTTTTTAGGTCAGAAGACAATGTTACATTAAGAGAGGGGATATAGGATACGAAATTAATCCTGTATATTAATTTGAATGCACTTTGAGCTTTCGACAAAACAAAATCCTTATTTCAAACGTCTCTATAACCTAAAAAATGACCACTACTTTTAGGTAAAAGTTCAAAGTCACCGGTCACATATGATAAATTATATCTCAAAAACAGTTTCATGAATCTCAATTATCACCTGCAAATGACGTGAACATATCTCGACTGATTCAATACATGAAGTCAAGTACTGCGTATGATCAATTTTTTTTCTTATTTAAAGTTAAAATTTTGCAAAATCTATGACCGTTATACATGTAATGATCTTATATGCATATACATGTACAACCTGTCATTAAACTGAATGCTTTATGACGTATTAAATTCTTTACGTGAAGATTTTGAGCAAGGATTGAGATAGCGGGACCACAGCGAATGTCACCGGTCAACAAGGGGTGTTTACTCCTCTTAGGTACCCTATCTCACTTCTGGTGTGTGCAGGGGTCCGTATTTCTCGTATTCTGAGTTCTGTATTCATAAGATTTATCAGATTGATCACGCTGTTCATTATCTTCATTTCATTCATGCCTTAAGTTGTAAAAGTCATAGAATTGTTAAGGTCATCGTATAATTTCCTCCATTTACCTATTTTGCAAACAATCGCTCGACTTTTAAAATACCACAATCCTTTTCGCAATTCATTTAATGCTGTCTTTTGTTCAAATGTATAATAATTGAAAATAAATGAAAGAGATTAGTGTTTGTATCCACACGTGCAGATTTTGTAAACTATTAAAACATTTTTGAATACCTCATCTACCAAATTAAATGTTTTAGTCAGTAAAAACTGATGCTGTATCAATGCATTTTATTTTTCGATAACAAGTATTAACAAATCTACAAGGATGAATGATTACGCTTTACATTGTAATTTTAATCACCTCACATGCCCACCAAACAGCGCCTTATATTCATATTTGAAATAAAAATATAAAATCGCGACCCATCAAAAATACTGACCTTATAGAAATTTACATACAGATTTGTTTATGAGGAAATTGACACATGAGACTACAAAGCATTATCACAAAGAGGGCAGTTAGAATTGTAATTTTAGATTTTCCTTAATCTTGTTATCGACATAGACTTAATGACACAGGCAGAAGCAAAGGCACGGTTAAGTTTCCTCATCAGACACCCAGGAAGTATGGAAATATGAATTAGGGTTAAGCTTCCTCATCAGACACCCAGGAAGTATGGAAATATGAATTTTGTCAAGGATGTACTTATATTGTATGTTAACAGTGAATTGAACATATTTTATTGACAAAACTATCAATTAGATTAGACATAAGCTCATAAACTTAGATAACCCTCTCCCAGCCGGTGATCAATGTATTCATAAATGCTTTACTGGTTTTAAAATTTTGCATGTTTTTCAATGTTACGTAGCAGAACGAGACATGTCAGTTTTACAATGTGAAAAATACCAGCGACGTGTGAAATATAGAAATGATATATTACACTGCATGCATGCAGTATGTATTCTTCATTTGCATAGCTTCCTTTTTTTCTGACCACTATGAAGCATCTTTACTAAGTACATGTATGCGTGCAATATATAACGAAAAAGTGAAGATAACGAACAGTGATCAATTTCAAACTTCCGATAAAGAATACAAAATTAAGAGTAGGGAAAACACGAACCCCTGAACATACCAGAGGTGGGGGCTGGTGCTTAGAAGGAGTAAGCATCCCCCGTCGACCGGTCAAAATCCGCCATGGTCCCTCTCTCTTGATAATACAAACGGAATAAAGCATCTAGTCAAAATCATTACGTACATTGGTATAAAACATGTCAGACGCACTAGACCTAATGACAGGTTGTATTTATATTTTATAAATGTCAGACGCACTAGACCTAATGACAGGTTGTATTTATATTTTATACATGTCAGACGCACTAGACCTAATGACAGGTTGTATTTATATTTTATACATGTCAGACGCACTAGACCTAATGACAGGTTGTATTTATATTTTATACATGTCAGACGCACTAGACCTAATGACAGGTTGTATTTATATTTTATACACGTCAGACGCACTAGACCTAATGACAGGTTGTATTTATATTTTATACACGTCAGACGCACTAGACCTAATGACAGGTTGTATTTATATTTTATACACGTCAGACGCACTAGACCTAATGACAGGTTGTATTTATATTTTATACACGTCAGACGCACTAGACCTAATGACAGGTTGTATTTATATTTTAGATCTTTATAACGAACATACTTTTCGCGAAATGCTGAGTTGAAATACAATGTGGCTGACGTCGTACCGGTCGGTCTATCTATCTATCTATCTATCTATCTATCTATCTATCTATCTATTTATCTATCTATCTATCTATCTATCTATCTATGAGTATCTATCTATCTATCTATCTATCTATCTATCTATCTATCTATCTATGAGTATCTATCTAGCTAGCTAGCTATATTGATTTATCATTCACTTTCAGTAGCATCAGTCCAGTCCCAATCGTGCTCGGGGAAACGGTGTGGCGACTGCTTGATTTTCGAGGGATGTGCCTGGTGCAAAGACCCGGTACGTTACGCACTATACGGACATTTATTTAATTTAGTTGTCGTCTATACCCAATATGTTACATACTACAGGATATCTATTAGTTGTCGTCTATACCCGATATGTTACATACTACATGATATCTATTAGTTGTCTATACCCGATATGTTACATACTACATGATATCTATTAGTTGTCTGTACCCGATATGTTACATACTACATGATATCTATTAGTTGTCTGTACCCGATATGTTACATACTACAGGATATCTATTAGTTGTCGTCTGCCCTTTTCATCTGGGAACAAATTAGGTTGACACGATACCACCAACATTTCCCATCAATATTTCACACGATACTTCCGGTTCCTTACAGCTACTTGTATTTTGAAAAATAAAAATAAAAACGTTGTTCGAAAGAATGCTAAAATCAGTATACTGTAAATTACTAAATATATTTGAGAATTTTCTTATCGAAATAAAATTACTTGCTTTTATTTCTATATTACTGCTATACATGTACATGTATAAATATATATATATATAATTCAATAAAAAAATCAGGAAAATATACAGTTCCAAAATATATTTAAATCACTAGCGCTTTCTGGATTTTAACATCCATCCTCAGGTGAATACAAATTTTAAATAATTATTTAAAATTTGTATTCACCTGAGGATGGATGTTAAAATCCAGAAAGCGCTAGTGATTTAAATATATTTTGGAACTGTATATTTTCCTGATTTTTTTATTGAATTATTTTGACTGTGTGATATCAACTCTTTCTATTTGGATTATATATATATATATATATATATATATATATATATATATATATATATATAAAATCCAAAGTCCACTTGCCAACTCGTAATTTGAGATCTGCGAGTCATTTCATGCTGAAATAAGCAATCTACTGTGACGATACATACACCTGAGGTTTGAGAAGGTCATATAGATATACTTATGTTCTTCTTGGAAAAACGGACATCACAGATGCTTTCATGAGTGCAATTAGTTGGGAGAAACATATTGCGTAATAGGGATAAATTTCATCGGGTGTAATTTTCACATTTTCATCTTTTTGACACGGTCGCAGTTTAATAAACTTGCGGATTTGTAAAACTAAAAACAAAACAAAACCGACAAAAAAAGGGAAGGAAAGAAGGGTAGGGGTTTTACCTCCCATTGTAGTCGTGTACCAAGAACTACAACTCTGCATTAAAAATATGTTTCTCTTACGGTAATCCATCGTGCATCAATAAGATGCATTCACTAACTAAACGGAAAAAACCCCCAAAAAACAAAAAACAAAAACAAAAAAAAAAAACCAAAAAAAAACCCAAAAAACCAATGCTACAAATATTAGAACCCCTCCTTGACGATCTACGGATCAACTGTGACTTGAAAGAAATATCCAATTCTCGAAAATCTAGTCGATTTAGCATTTCGATTTTTAAAACATTTAAATATGCGTAAGAAACTGAATCTTGATCAACGCAGCAAAGTGCTGTTTTGTATTTCAGCACATATTTATTTACCAGGGTTTGGGTCACACAATTGTCACGCTTTATCATAAAAAGATGTTTGGGGCCCATTTTCATCCACTCATACCGTATTTACGAAAACTGATTAGCATCAAGACTTCTCCTAAGTATGAGATGACTGTCTTGTTATTACGGGATTAGATCTGGCAATAAAAAAAAAAAGTTCCCCGATACTTATCATATATCAAATTATTTCCTCCTCGTGTTTACAGTCAGTTCCTTGATACCAACGATTGTGCCCTCTGCCGTGTTGTATCGTGTGATTGTTGTTCGCTTCTCGTGTAGAAAAATTCATTTGTTTGCCAATGATCAAGAACTGCAAACAGCAGTATTATACAGGTGATAATCCAATGTTTTATACCGAATATTCTTCCTTGTGTAAAGTAAAAAGGCCACCGTTGGAAATGTGCATGTCAGTGAAATGTCATAACATTTGTGCATGTCAGCGAAATGTCATAATATTTGTGCGTGTCATCGAAACGTCATAACATTTGTGCATGTCAGCGAAATGTCATAATATTTGTGCATGTCAGAGAAATGTCATAATATTTGTGCATGTCAGCAAAATGTCATAATATTTGTGCATGTCAGCGAAATGTCATAATATTTGTGTATGTCAGCGAAATGTCATACTGTTTGGCCTATCTATGGTAAACCACTAATAAAATCCCAGATCTGTAAATAAACACAGTAACCTGTTTTTTGTAGCTCGGTATCGGTCATTATAGCTGTTATTTCTTGTAGTAACTGGCTAACGTTAGCCAGTTTTTTTTCACTTTAAGTAGCTGGTTACTAGCAACTGGCTATCAATAGCATATTTTTCAGTTTTAAGTAGCCAATTGTTCTATGTTTTAGTAACTGCTTATAGTAGCTACAGGTAATTTTACCGACCTCAAAATCCATAAGACAAATGTAACATGTCGATTAAGTTCTATTTTCTGATTATGAGTAAAGTTGTTTTGCGGACGATTTATCAAACTTGGGCTGTATCAATACCAATTGTCGCCCGTGCGGGGCAATAGTTCGTGTTTGAGAAGAGAGTGTAAAAGGATTGCTCCTCAAGTGCGCGGTCTGTTCTGATACGGGTTTTTAAGCTGTACATACCTGCGTTTCTGCGGAATTAATGTTTTCGTTTATGTGGGATTGATGTGAATGTACCCAAAAATAATGTAATGCGAATACTTAATTAGGAATTGAAGTTGTTGTTAATATCAACCTTCGAGTTGTGTAATCTATCGACATAAATCAAGCCTATTAACTTAAAAAGTGTAATAAACTTTGAAGCTAGCTGTCGATTTCTACTGCGTGTTTCGGGTTCAGTGTTTCATTTATTACACATTGATTGTACTTTTATTTATATCCACAGAAGTTCAGTCCCGCAGTTACGCTAAAGGGGCTTAATAATTCGTTCATGAAATAAAGAAAGATGTGAACTGTTCTGTGGATTCAAGACTACAATGTACTTTGCTGATTCACACAGCTAGTGATGTATTCAAGAGGTCTTGAAGTTATAAGGCCAGCCCTTCATCTATATTTTTATTGGTAAACCTTTTTCGTTTGTCCTGAGGAAGGGACGGGTTGTGCCTAGGACTTATCAAATTGTTCTTGTCGTTATCCTTTTGCGTAAAATTATTTCTACATGTATTTTAAGTTACTAATTTTGCTTACTAGAGCAATTAGGATAATCGGAACTATTATTTCGTCTCCGATTCAGTCGCGGTTTTGATATTTAGTATGTCCAGCTATATAACATATTTGTCGACGTAATTGCTTTACAATACGGAACTTTCGGGATGTGCCGGAACGAACTTTATACACCGCGGTCACGTGATAGTAAGCAATTGTAGGACAAAGTTGACATCGATACAACTGGGGTTTCGCTAGAAGGTCCTTAAAGTGCTATGCGCAGTCCTACGATGACGATCCAAGTCACTGTTGGTGCTTAGTATCAGGGTGTAAATTGGATGGAAGGAAAAAGGCGTATTAAGACGCGTATCCTTGGATGGAAGTTTTATTGATATCCTCAAGATATTCCCTAGATTTGTTTTCCTCGCCAACTCACATAATTTAATCAAATGCATTGTCCTAAAATGGTTGTAGTGATTCCTTTCTTTGAAAATATCATTTTGATACAGTAATTTGATAGCAATTGAAGCTTTCCATGCTTGTTTACTTAGTTGTTATTGTAATCCGGAAATGACATGCCCTACAAATTAAGGTATCACACCGGTAATTATTTTCACTATATATTACTATAGAGGAAATAAATTCATTAAAAATCAGTTTACAGAATTGATGCCAAATAACGCAGTCAGAAACGTTCTATGTTACCTATCTCGTCTGCCGACACCAGAAAAACACCACCATACGCGGCATTTTCGAAAATAAATTACCCGCAAAAAGACTACCCTCAAATCCACGTGTTTTTCACATGTGTGTAAACAGCCGGAGTACACCTCAGGAAGTAGCCTCAGCTACCAACAGCAAATAGTTCCTTTGTATACACTTGGTTATTTCTACAAATTACACAAAATTTCCTAATCAGGGGTGCAAAAATTAAGAGAAAAGAAGAAGAGGAAATGAGAAAAATCGCGCAAGGAAAAAAAAAATTCTTTAAATATATGGAACTACTAAAAAAAATTTCTTTAAATATATGGAACTACAATTGACTAAGTTCATTTTGATTGGACAATTTTGATTGGACAATTACCGGTGTGATACCTTAAGTTCAACACGCGATAAAAGTCAGAGTGGATCCGCATCTCGAAAATCCCGTATTATACAGCAACTTCTGCACTGTTGATAATGACGCTTCTCGAATATAGTACCCGGAAGTCTTAAACTACTTTACGCAAGCGCACTACGTTCCGGGTCAAGGAAAGATAACTCAAGTTTTCGGATTGGAATATAGTTTCGAAGCTCCCCTACGAATAATGATATCAGAGTTACGTCGTAACGGAATACTGAGCTGACCGGAGGTAGAACAGAATTAATAGCTGTAGAAAGTCCACTAAGACATATAATCCTATATATTCAAAACTCAGTTTCAATAAAGAAAGATGCGTTTGGTTTAAATGGAAGACAAGAGACCCGGATTTTGTTTTCAATTTAGTGAAAATAAATCATCATTACCTTTAAAAATTAGCGGGATTATTTTGATGTGTAATCATTTTCTTTATGAACGTTAAAAAAATGTTGGTAAATCAGTCTAACTTTCAGTTGAAACAAAATGACAGAAACGTTTATTTAGAAATATTCATATTTACTTCGAAATAGTATCCATACAAGTTTTTTTTAGTGAAAGATTCTCCACCCTAAAAATTGAATAAATAAATATATCAAAAGGAACAGCTATATTCAATGACTTGTAAATGAACGGATGTTAGAAATACGTCAAAGCGTAATGAACAGAAGAGGTTTTATATCCCTCCGTGATCAACACACTTCCGTATGTTGAGAAGTGTTTAATGTTGTAGGACTTTAATGTAATTATGATAATATTTATGCTTTTCCCTGATTTTTGACTGAGGAATAAATTTACGAATTATTTTAAAAGCGTGATGGTGTGGTAATTTTATACAATCGAGAGTTGAATTTGAGAAGTCAAAAACAGTTCAAGATCTTGTGTTGCTATTGTTAGAACAGGTATATTGAAGATTTTGTGTTGCTATTGTTAGAACAGGTATATTGAAGATTTTGTGTTGCTATTGTTAGAACAGGTATATTGAAGATTTTGTGTTGCTATTATTAGTACAGGTACCGGGTATATTGAATTGATATCGGATATGTATTTTTCTGAACTGTTTACTACCACTCCAGAAAGAGGACAGAGAAAGGGGAGGTGGTAAAACGTGTAAAGTGAGGGCCGTTTTTAACCATTTGACATGCGCTGTGGAGGTAGAAATGTACTACATGTATCAGCACAAAAATACTGTCTTTACACATACGTCCATATTAACCTAACTCACAGAAAATGAAAAGTTTAGATACAAGACATTAAATTAGAATTTTACAGGTGTTGTCGAGACATGTTCCTTTTGATGTTCTACTCACATGTCTTGTCTTACCTTATAACTGCATAAGATAGGGCTACATCTCTTGTCTTTACAGAAAGGTGTTATTTCTCTCACACATCATGACGTTCCCATTTAACAGGTTTTGTGGGAGAGAGAGAGAGAGAGAGAGAGAGAGAGAGAGAGAGAGAGAGAGAGAGAGAGAGAGAGAGTACTAGTAACATGCTAACCTTCATGTTCAGAGGTTAGGAGTCACTTTGAGGTCGCGAAA
This sequence comes from Ostrea edulis, assembly GCF_947568905.1. Taxonomy (NCBI): domain Eukaryota; kingdom Metazoa; phylum Mollusca; class Bivalvia; order Ostreida; family Ostreidae; genus Ostrea; species Ostrea edulis. The sequence goes on from NC_079173.1 coordinate 27,938,342, forward strand.
CTCCCCTGAAAGTCTAGGAATAGTTATCTTTATGCCTCCGCCACAAAGTGGTCGGGGCATATAGTTTTACCCTTGTCCGTCCTTCTGCAACACCCAGTGGTCCGAACGTTTTTTCTAAACACCTTGAGATATTGATTTTTTGTATGCAGGCGTATACTGATGAATTACCCTTTAATAACTTTATTGCGAAAGACATACATCTTATAGCATTATAACAAAATTGAACATGGATAATAATTACAGGCTGAGTTCAAGTTTTGTTCCGTTTCATTGATTTTTTATGGAGTTGTTCCCCTTTAATTTAGAAAAATTACTGTTATCGTAACAATCCGGAAAACTGATCGTCAGATTTCCGGACTTTTTCTAAACACTTTAAAATATTGAACTAAGTGTTTGTATGCAGATGTATATTGGTGAGTTACAGATCGAGTTTGAGTTTTGTTCCGGTTCGTTGATTTTTGATGGTGTTGTGTCCCTTTAATGTAGAAAAATTACTGTTGGGACAGGTTTTCTGTACTTTTTTCTGAACGCTTAAAGAGACGTGGACACGATTTGAGCTGACAATTTTCAAATTTTATGTTTTGATTTTTAATGTTTAGAATGCTTAACTAAGGTATTACTAATGATCAGCAAAAATTTGAATGTCAGTAGTCAAGGTACATGGGAGATACAGAGGTCACAAGTCCTTGTTATGTAAACAAGGATCGTGCCATGTTTTTTTTTTTTTTTTTTTTTGTTTTTTTTTACATTGGTTAAATAAACTAGTAAAAGTTTCGCTTAAAGCAGATTTTTTTTTTGAATTTACAAGTGAATTGTTAACACATTTAAATAGTGTTTGGCACATCTCAATTTGACATTAAAGAATTGCGAGTGCTGTATCTCACTTATAACTCAACAACTGATATTCAAAATTTGGTTAAACATTAGAAATACTTTAGTTAAGCATTGTAAATAATAAGAATGGAAAAATAAAATTTTAAAATTTTCAGCTCAAATCGTGTCCATGCTCCTTTAAAGATATTGAATTTTTTTTTTTTTTTTTTTTTTTTGTAAGCAAGTGTATATATGAGTAACTGTTACAGATCATTACATTTACTTATACTTGAAGCTCGGTGCGATGTTCATACAATTATTGGTTTTCTATGAATTATTTTCATTTAGGAATATTCCTTCAATCGTTGTGCAACAGAGAGCCAAACAACTAGTAATGGATGTAGACAGGTTGTCAGGAGGGGCTCCCACGGGGTGCAGATCATCAGGGTGAGAGGGATGGATTCTCTATTATAAAAATCGTGGATCCCGTGAGGATCCGGGTTAGAATAGGTCCTCAGTACCCCTTAGCTTGCTGTAAGAGGCGACTAAATGGGGCGGTCCTTCGGATGAGACCACAAAAACTGAGGTCACTACAGGTGTGGCACGATAAAGATCCTTCTCTGCTCAAAGGCCGTAAGAGCCGAGCATAGGCCTAAATTTTGCAGCCCTTCACTGGTATTGGTGACGTCTCCATATGAGTGAAATATTATTGTGAGGGACGTTAAACAATATACAATCAATCAGTCAATCTATTAAAAGTCTATCAGTTAGCTACCAGAGTAAAATGACTTCAGTTTGGATATTGAAAGTGAAACTAGCGCTTAAAGTGAAAAGAATTTGGTAAATTATGATCAGGAACCGCAAGGGAAATGCCATTAATTTTCTTGAATTGCTTGGTTTGTGATTTCCATTATTTGAATAAGATATTATATAACCTTCCTTTTCAGAATAATGAGTTCTCAGATGGTGGACCAGGAATGGAGCCAGTACAAATAAAACCTCAACGGGTGAAGATAAAGCTGGTACCAAGTTAGTGAAATCAGCATATTCATTTATCAATTATTGTCATTAATATTATCAAGAAACTCGAATATCTGCATGTACAGGGTAAAAAAGAGTGTACAAAATATGCTAGTAAACCTTATTGTATTAGTGGAATTTTTAGCAAGACACAAAAGCGATTCTCCCATAAAAAGTATATTTAGTGAGAGCTAATTTTAGCGACTTAATAATTCCATGAAAGAGAACTATTACTTAGGATACGAAATAAATTGTTAGCAATATTGAATTTCTAGCTATCTCAACACTTTTTCTGATAATGCCAAAATCCTCGCTAAAGAATAAGAATCTGCGTATACGGTAAGATGACCATGGGTGTATCGACATTATATGGTTGGTTGGTCGTGTATTGTTTAACATCACCAATGGCGGATTTAAGGGGGGGGGGGCACAGCCTGCTCCCCCCCCCCCCCTAAAATTTTCAAATTTAAGGTAAATCGTGGTATCTTGTTAGTTAATGTACTAAACGATAAAAGAAGCAATGATTTCTTCCACTCCCGGAGAAATAAATGACAAACTCTTTTGATTTCTTGAATAACTTCATTGGGAGAACTTAATTTTTTTCCAAAAACCCTTAAAATTTGCGTCATATTATTAATTTCACCTTATTAGAAATGATAGAAAATAGTACAAATGACTAAATAGGAGACATATTTCAAGCCCTTTAAAATCTGTAAAATTCAGGAGCTTCCAGGGGCTTCGCCCCCCTAGGCCCCCACCAGGACTTCGTCCTGGACCCACTGGGGGCCTCAAGGCGGCCCCCAGACCCCTGCCTCATAAAGTAGCGCCCCCTAACTGCAATTCCTGGATCCGCCCCTGGTCACGCTTGATAATCTCTCACTCATATGGAGACGTCGCTATTGCTGGTAAAGGGCTGCAAAAGTTAGGCCTATGCTCGGTCCTCAGTACCCTTGCTTGTCGTAAGAAGCGACTTAATGGGACGGCCTTTCGGATAAGACCACAAAAACCGAGGCCCCGTGTCACAACAGGTGTCGCACGATAAACATCCCTGTCTGATGATTGTACACTCCCTTTAAAAGATGAAGTCTCAATGAATAATGCTCTAGATATCATAAATAAATTTAGCTCCGTTTCGGAAATGATTCTTAACACATCCAAATCGGAAAGTATCTTAATGGGAAACCTAAAACATAATTATACGGATAATATTTGTGGAATAAATATAAATTCCTCTTGTGTAAAAACTTTAGGAATCTACATCGGTCATGATAAAACACTTTGTTATAAAAATAATATTTTGAATTGTATAAAAGACATGGAAAAACTTTTTGAGGCTTGGAAAACAAGAAACCTCACTCTTTGTGGAAAAACTTGCGTGATCAACACGTTAGCTCTATCTAAGATTTTATATAGAATCTCTGTTCTCTCTTTACCATGCAATGAAGAAATAAAAACAATGAATAGACTTATATTTAAGTTCCTATGGAATAAAACAGATCGTATAAAACGAAATACTTTAATACGTAGCATTAATGAAGGAGGTATTGGTGTGATAGACGTTGAGTCAAAATTAATGTCAATAAAAGCATCTTGGGTTGAAAAATTACTAAATTCAAAGGGAAAATTAAAGTCATATGTAGAATCCTTATGTCTGAAAAATAATATTTACTTTAAATATATTCTAATTACCAATGAAACAGATTTGAAAAATTATGGCTTAATCAAAAACTTTCCAATTTTCTATCAACAAATTTTTATATGTTACAATAAATGTAAACAGAGACAAATGCATTTATCAGCTACAGAATTCTTACAACAACCAATATGGAATAATAAATTATTCACATATAAAGGTAAGACACTATATTTCCCTGATTGGATTAAAAGTAATCTGCTCTATGTCAAAGATATATGTGACTCAAGTGGTCTAAAACCTGCTAAATGGTTTCTTGATAATTTAAAATACAAAAGTAATTGGATTTGCCAATATAAGATTTTATATTCAGTCTTTAGAGAATTTATAAACAAATATGATCTTTCAATTGTTCCATTTATCACAAACTCTCCAATAATCCCTCGCTTTCAGTACGGTAACAAACTATTAGACTTAAGCAAAGGTATTTCAAAAATATTTTACAAAATTTTATGTAATAAAAAATCACGTACACCTATTTATCAGTCATTCTATGAAAGAGAATTTCATATTCAGTGTAAATCATCATGGGTAAAAATATATAGACATAAAATTGCAAATATTTTTGATAAAAAGGTTGCAGAGTTCAACTATAAACTTTTGAACAACTTGCTCAGCAATAATTTATTCTTAAGTAAATGCTGCCAAGATATAAGCAGTAAATGCAACTCATGTCCAAATGAAACAGAAAATTGTAAACATTTAATATTTGATTGTTCAAATGTCAAAGATATTTGGAATTTGATAAGTTCCTCATTAAAATTTGAAATTAGCTGGAAACATATTGTTATTGGCTTCTATCAGGAAACAAATGACAAAATATCAGTTCTTGATATTTTAATTTCTTTCATTGCTTATCGTATCTACAAATTCAAAATGTTATGTAGACTCAATAGCAAAAATGAAACACAAGAAAGAGTTAAACAACATATAAAATATGAATTGCTAACATATCATAAAGTACTTAAGAAATGTAACACTCATAACTCGAATTATATAGACATTATATTAGGAGTTTCGGATAAACTTTAATAAAATTAAATCAATGTGTGAGAAATTATCAGTATTGTAACATACTTTTAATTAATATACATATATTTCTTACTATTCATATGTCTGTATTTATTTGTAATCGATATGTTCACGTACAACATGTATTTAATTATGTAAATGTAGTTTTACGTATGATATAAATCCACCTCTACTGGGAGAAAATGGTCTCCCGGCTAGGCTGCCCTAGGGTCATCTCTGGACTCTAGTTTGTGTGTGTGTGGACCCTGAGGCAGCATGAGTGGTAATATGTTTTAAGAAAATCCCTAGCTTTATTATATTTAACATTATGGCATTGTTGTAATCTACTAACTCATTGTTACATTGATCATCATACAATATGAATACTGTATAACCTATATATTTAAATGTCAACTATGACAATATTACTCTGACATGCAATGAAATTTATGTATTCAATGAATGTACATCTAAATTAGTTAATATGTACCCTGCGTGGTACTTTAGTAAAAACTTTGATATATATTGAGGGAGCTTAGTCAGGGCCCCATCCCTGGCAGCTGCCCTATTATATTAGTTATAGTTATTTTGAAATTGTTATAGAGTAGGCTCTGGGAAATAAATGAATATTATATATATATAAAAAAAAAAAAAACATCCCTGTCTGCTCAAAGGCCGTAAGCGTCGAACATATGCCTAAATTTACATACCTTCACCGGCAATGATGATGTGTCCATATGAATGAAAAATTCTCGAGCGGGATGTTAAACAATACACATCTTACTCGGCGCCTACTTATGTATTCATTTACCGAGTATTCCCCTCACAAACAGTTCAGCGGCACGGTGTACAACTTCTTTCTTTTGCCCAGCTATCTATTTTATATTGCTTTGGGGGGTTATAAGAATTGAGATTGATCACTGTTCGTTATCTTCGCCTTACTAAAATAATTATGACTATTTCTACGACTATTTCTACGATTTTGTATTTTCCTCATCATATCTGAGTTGTCGTTCCTCTTCCATATGCCAATATTCAAGATTCCCTATTTTTTGTTCACGCTTTGTAGTCTTTGTTCCAAATTCTCTAGTCTTTTGGACTTCCCTAGTCATTGTACCGGATTCTGTAGTATTTATAATTTTTTTAGTTTTTATTCGGGATTTCCCTTGTCCATGTTCGGGATTCCCTAGGCTTTGTACGGGGCTTTCAGGTCTTTACTACCGTTTGCTTCCACTCAAAATTCACCAAAAATTTCTAGGAAACAACATACTTAGTGGCGGATCAAGTGGAGGTCTCCATTCCCCCATTGAATTGGATAACTAAAAAAAAAAATCAAAGGTTATTTGTACTATTTGAACGATGAAAATGCCATATAGGATAAGATATACTTAAGAAATAAATTTCAGTTTTGAAAATACATGAAGACATGTACTGCGATTATGTGATGATGTACTGTACGCCAGCATACTTTATGAAGCGCATTAGCTAGCGTGCAACAATGCTATACATGATCTCATGTATTTTCAAAAATGAAGTTTATTTTTCAGATTTGCATTTCACTTTTATTTTTGTCGGAATATTTCCAGTCGTACTACATTTATCCATAAGATCCATACACATATTGTTCATATATTCATGAGGAAATAACTATGACATCAATTGGTGAAGATATTGAAGGTAAAATAACTGAAAATCTTTACATTCACTGGACCTTTTCTCTTATATTTCTTTTGTAAATGACATTGCTTTCATTATGCAATAAATACACATTTGTTGCAAACTAGTTCGACCCGGTTTTCTAGTACCACCTGTCTGCAAAAATGATTACCAAATATGAAGCGTCATCAAGGTCAAATGGTGCATTGTCTGTTCCGTTTAACTAATAAATGGGTCAACCATATGATATTTTAGATCCCAATTCTAGTTTATATTTTACATAATACATGAAAACATAAATATAAACAATAAAATGTCTTTCTTTGTTGTTTCATCAGGTGATGAAGGTAGCAATCACTGCAGAAAAACAATTGCATAACCCGCTAACGCTTTCTGCAATGTTAGGTACCTTCATCAACCAATGAAACAACAAAGAAAGCATTTTATTGTTTAAAAGCAAATTATATCAAAATAAACTAATTTAGAACAAAAGTAAAATATCATTGTTAATTAAAAATATTCTTAAGAACAAGCACCATAGCCATCAGGCTTCGCAACCGGTAGGGGGCGCCCCGTCAACATATGGTGATTGAAAGAAGCAGGAAGTAGCAAACATTGACTAGAAATCCATGTATAATAGCTATTGATGTTATCTTCCAGACATCCTGTTTCGTAATCTCCAGGTCTTCTACAAGATTGCAAGGAACTTTCCGCTCGACCTTTACTTCCTGAATGATCCGTCGTATACAATGAAAGCATTAATAGCGAGACTCAATGCACTCGCTTACGACATAGGTAAAGTATATTTGTTAGATATGGCTGTGTGAAGTACTCTATTAATATCAATGCTGTCCTGATACTTGTATAGAAATTTCATAGAGTAGCCCAGAAACGTTATCTTTTTAATCTGACCACTAAAGATACCGGTCATTATCTCATTATCATCAAGTGTTTCACTGCATCCTCTAAAACCTGACTACAATGTAGATAATACTTACACCTTTAAAGTGTTGGTTACCGATGGTTTGGATAGATCTGTCATTATCTCATTATTAAGGATGTGAGGAGATCTTTCGTCATTAAATTGACGTTTTCTGTTTTAAAATGTTTTTACGACAACCGTGTTTCTGTATGTCTTCAGCTGATGAAATAGCCAAACTCACAACCGATTTCAGATTTGGACTTGGGACAGCAATGGATAAAGTTATATGGCCATTTACCCGTGTAGACCCTTTATTGTAAGTCAATGAAACTTCATAACATAACCATGCTTTCATGAATAGAGGAATAATCCTAGCCTGAATATTTCTTTTACATATACGACGGAAAAATTACGATATTCAAACAAAACAATGGTGTACTTCAAATACATGCAAAACATTATACTTGTTTTGATAAACAATGAAAAAGTGAAGGTAACGAACATACAATGAAGAGTAAGGCAAACACGGACCACTGGATACACCAGAGGTGGGATCAGGTGCCTAGGAGGTGTAAGCATCCTCTGGCGATCGGTCACACCCGCCGTGAGCCCTATATCTCATCAGGTAAACGGAGTAATCCGTAGTCGAAATCAGTGTGTAAAGAACGGCCTCCATTGGTATGAAACACTCCACACAGTATTTAAACCCAATGGCAGGTCGTACTGGTAAATTAGAGTGTTACAATGACCATACAATTTGTAAAATGCCGATGTAGAAATCCCTGTAACATTATTAAAGTTATTTATCAGTAGCTTGCCTCAGTTCAAAAACTGGCCATACTTAAACAAGCTCTTGCATATCGAATCAGTCGAGAGTCATAAATAGCATATGCAGGCGATAATAGAATATTGCGACATAGATATGGGAATTTAAAGATGGAGAAACTGAATTCATCCCGTTTGTCACGAAGTTGAGTTGTTAGTTTGCTGTTAACATATCTGTTTAACAAAATATCTAAAAATGAAGCAGATGTGGAAGACTCTGTGTTGTCTCTTGTTTTTAGTTCACTTGGATATGTCGAATCGACATATTAATGAAAATGAGTATTATTAACAGGTGAAATGTTGTAGATATATCTTAATATCGAGTTGAAGGCCACAGCTAGATCATTTTTCTACCCATTTTGCCTTATAAGAATATAAAAAACAGGTCAGCGAATAAACGAGCACAATCTGTGCCTACGGGTTTTTCCAGCAAGCAAGTTACATGTAGAAAGAAAACTATTTTATTCATATTCCTGAATGTGACTACATTTTTCAGCTTATACTAGACAAAAGGAGCTCATATATCTTAGGACATTTTTCATTTATAAGTTTCTCATGCCATGGTTTCATCATTTCTGAATAAAATATAAATATCGATTTTTGTTCCTTTCGTGGCTAAACTCAATCAACATACACATTTAAGTTTTGGGGAATGGGGAACATGGTAACTACCCACGATTTTGTTTACCAACGAAATTGTCTATGTTAGAAAAACCACAACATTTCATTAACAGGAAAATGAACGAAAATCACTGTGTTATATTTTATTTTCCGGTGATCTCTTTATATTTTCTAGTCTAGCCTATCCCTGCGGCTCCCCATCCATCCAGTGCGACAAACCATACTCCTTCCTCCATCGACAATCCTTGACCAGTAACATAACGAAGTTCAAGGTACGTAATATAGACCAATTAGTTACTCGGAATAATGATCAGATCATGGCAGAATTAAGCTGCTGTATACAGGATTATTTTCGCCCTATGTTATTTTGGCTTTTCTACACTTGCAGACAGTTTCGCCCCGTTTTAAATTCGCACATAAACAGTTGTGTCAAAGGAGAGATATAAGTAAAAAAACAAATTCACCCATTCCTAAATTTACCCAGTGACAACAATGGCGAAAGGAGCGAAAATAAAACGGGGCGATTATTTCCCTGTTTACAGTATTCCCAATAGTGGCTGCCTGCCGCAATTTAAAAGAGTGTTTGTCGGATTATCAGTGACACGTGATTTGGTCTGAGAGCGAGACAGCAGATTCGCATCTCGCTGTTGGACAAAGAAGGCAGAAATATAATACTTTGTTATATTAGTATAATCGGAGTCATGTGGTTTCGACACCTTTTAGTTTTCTTGCAGAGGCGTTCTTAATCAGTTCTTATGTGCAGACGAACTTTACAACACCAGCTTTGTAGAACTACCGCCGCAGGTCTGATTTGGTAGTCACCAGTTATAAAGCCAGCAAGCATATAAAAATCTCAAACTCAAGCTTCATTTTCTATGTTGTGAAGTGAATTTCATTTCTATTTCAGTCGACCTTGTTAGCTGTTGAGGTAAATACTTAAACACACACATGGTGATTACTACGGTGTTTTTCCAACATCTCTGTGTGTCAAACTATTTTACGCCTACACTGTTTTCATTCAATCTTTGCACATTTGCAAGCACTTTGATATATGGAATTTTCTATTAATTCCTTTCACTTAATGTTAAAAGTAATAAATATTACAACGGTCTTTCTTAGCCTCATTGTGAACTAAGTATTTTGTTTCATGAATGAAATCTAAGGTTTCATAAAATTTCTCTTTTTACTATTTACGGCCATTTGGCGTGAATTGTGTCAGTAGTGACGTCATTTCCTGCTGATAATTGGTTAATATACTCGTTATTCTAAATGTTGTGCTTTCAGAAAACATATCTTTGTGAGGTACTCTACATTGTCATAATGGCTGACGTCTTTTTAAAATAGTAATGAAAATACGGAATATCAGCAATATTTGTCTATTCATTTGAAACATCATTGCCTAGATGAGTAGCTCAGTAGGTTAGCAAGTCGACTGTTTAACTGTAGATCACGGGTTCAAATCCAGCAGGGGTAATTTTATTTATACAGATTGCTTTTTACTAAAACTGAAGTTTTTCACTAAATAAACTAAATTCGAAAGTTTTCAATATCAAAATATTGTTATATATGTATACATGTATCCGCCACTTTTCATCCATATTTTTCTCTGGAGTAGCATTCCTCGTTAAATGTTCTAGAGAAATTATGTCTATATGATATAAGTATTGTTTGTCCAGGCATCTAGAGACATTATATCTATATGATATAAATATTATGTTTGTCCAGGCATCTAGAGACATTATATCTATATGATATAAGTATTGTTTGTCCAGGCATCTAGAGAAATTATGTCTATATGATATAAGTATTGTTTGTCCAGACATCTAGAGACATTATATCTATATGATATAAGTATTATGTTTGTCCAGGCATCTAGAGACATTATATCTATATGATATAAGTATTGTTTGTCCAGACATCTAGAGACATTATATCTAGATGGTATAAGTATTGTTTGTCCAGGCATCTAGAGACATTATATCTATATGATATAAGTATTGTTTGTCCAGACATCTAGAGACATTATATCTATATGATATAAGTATAATGTTTGTCCAGGAATTTACATCTTACTTCCTGTAATAGGTTCAACGTGAAAATAAGGCATTCATATGTCGATATATACCAACGAACACAATATAAAAGACACCACTCTGTCTAACACATCTGCTTCATAATGGACATTTAAATGAAAATAGATGTCAAACTAACAACACCACTTTATAACAAACGAGATGATTTCAGCTTCTCCGTCGTCAACATTCTAAATTTGTGTAGCAGTGTCCCATTATCACCTGTGTCTCTGACCTGATTCTATACGCGGGAACATTTTCACGTATGATCAATTTCTAAATCGAGACAGGCTACTGACGAATAAGTTGATGTTACAGGATTCGATCTATTGATATGTAATGGATAAAATCTAATGGCTAGATTAGGGTAATGGCCTATTGAGTTCGATATCAGGTAATGCACATAAGATTCCGATGCATTTAATTTTAATTTCCCATTGTACACTTGAAGAAGAAACACTTGAGAAGTTTGTTTTACTTCTTAAAACTATGACATTATATCTATATGCAAATAATTAATCACTGTGCTTCTAAGGTTTATTTGGTAAAATGAATATTTCATTCAATACACACTTCTACTAGCTCTCTTGTCCATTCTCAGTTTAAAAGTAACCCTCTACCGTTTGCTATGTTAATACTTTCCTTCGTTCGAGCACTGCAAATCCGATTCTAATATCCTATAAACGTTATATTATTAGAAGCAGTAGTTGAATATGACTTTTTGGAATTAACACAGCTCATTGAGTTTGATAGACTGCTTTCAAGTGAAATGTATTGATATAGATTATTTAGTACCAATTGATAGTTTGTGACACATAGTTCTCTTATACAGGTTATTCTGTTATACAGGTTATTCTGTTATACAGGTTATTCTCTTATACATGTTCTTTTCCTACATGTTGTATTCTCTTAAACGTTTTGTTCTATGAAACGACCTCTGTATCCGGGTTAGTATAGGTTCTCGGTACGCCTTGCTTGTCGTAAAAGGCGACTAAATGGGGCGGACATTCGAATAAAATCACAAAAACGAGGTCCCGTGTCACAGCAGGTGTGACACGATATAGATCCCTCCCTCCTCAAAGGTTGAGCGTAGTCTAAATTTTGCAGCCCTTCACCGGCAATGGTGAAGTGTCCATTTGAATAACAAATTCTGAAGAGGGACTTAAAACAATATACAACCAACCGTCTTTTTTTTCCAGGTGCGCTTGTCGTAAATTTGCTGTTCTTTTACACGTGCTGTTCTCTTAAACATGTTGTTCTCTTACAGGAGCTGTTGTATTTTACACGTGTTGTTCTGTTCTGTTTTACACGTGTTGTTCTCTTCTGTTTTACACGTGCTGTTCTCTTTTACACGTGCTGTTCTGTTTTACACGTGTTGTTCTGTTTTACACGTGTTGTTCTCTTTTACACGTGATTTTTTTTTTTTACACGTGTTGTATTCTAACACTTGTTTATGTTACACGTGTTATTTTCTTACACGTGTTGTTTATGTTACACGTGTTGTTTTCTTACACGTGTTGTTTAGTTTACACGTGCTGTTTTCTTACATTTGTTGTTTATTTTACACGTGTTGTTTTCTTACACGTGTTGTTTAGTTTACACGTGCTGTTTTCTTACATTTGTTGTTTATTTTACACGTGTTGTTGTTGTTGCTGCATTTTACATGTGATACGGCTACATTGTACCAGGTATCATTCTAATGAGTTCATCTATATCAACTAGATTTATGAAACTACAGTTAAATTGGTGATGTGGATAATTTGACAAGCCATAGCAATGTTATATTATTCTCTTTTATTTACTTAAACTACACCGATAACTTGTTGATACATGTATAAAGCAAAACCTTCTCAAAATAACTTTAAAAACAAGGACATTTCATAAGCACTATATAAACTTTAGTAAATAGGAATTTACTCATGAATTTAAGAAATGAATTTCACTTTTGAAAATGCATGAAGGTACAAACTGTCACCCTACACACCGGAACATTCTTCATGAAGCGCGTTAATTCTCCATCAAGTATGCCGGCGTGAAGCAATGTAGTTCATACTCTCGTGTATTTTCAAAAGTAAGTTTATGTGTTATATTAACATTTTGATATAATTTCTGTTGAAACTTCCTGTCGTTAGAATAAGTGTGTTACATTCATTTATATTCATATGTGAATTGTTTACTTTTGCAGCACGTGAGGAATTTGTGTATATATCAAAGGCAAAAACATCGGAAATGTTGAGATATTGAAATACAACCATCAGCTAGATATACCATTCAGTTATAGCACCGTCCCCTTAAGCATGTTATGATTAGGTAATGATTACTATTCGTGCTTTTAAATTCAGAAACACCTTGTTGTAGAACGCTGTTAATGACGTAAATACTACTGCCAATCAAGATATTACAGAAGGGCTGTTTGATGGACTGATGCAAGTAATGGTTTGTGGGGTAAGTACTCCTCTGAATAATGGTTTGTGGGATATGTATTCCTCTGAATAATGGTTTGTGGGATAGGTATTCCTCTGATTAATGGTTTGTGGGATAGGTATTCCTCTGAATAATGGTTTGTGGGGTAGGTATTCCTCTGAATAATGGTTTGTGGAATAGGTATTCCTCTGATTAATGGTTTATGGGGTAGGTATTCCTCTGAATAATGGTTTGTGGGGGTGGGTATTTCTCTGAATAATGGTTTGTGGGGTAGGTATTCCTCTGAATAATGGTTTGTGGGATAGGTATTCCTCTGATTAATGGTTTGTGGGGTAGGTATTCCTCTGATTAATGGTTTGTGGGATAGGTATTCCTCTGATTAATGGTTTGTGGGATAGGTATTCCTCTGATTAATGGTTTGTGGGGTAAGTATTCCTCTGAATAATGGTTTGTGGGGTAGGTATTCCTCTGAATAATGGTTTGTGGGGTAGGTATTCCTCTGAATAATGGTTTCTGGAATAGGTATTCCTCTGATTAATGGTTTATGGGGTAGGTATTCCTCTGAATAATGGTTTGTGGGGGTAGGTATTTCTCTGAATAATGGTTTGTGGGGTAGGTATCCCTCTGAATAATGGTTTGTGGGGTAGGTATTCCTCTGATTAATGGTTTGTGGGATAGGTATTCCTCTGAATAATGGTTTGTGGGGTAGGTATTCCTCTGAATAATGGTTTGTGGGATAGGTATTCCTCTGATTAATGGTTTGTGGAATAGGTATTCCTCTGATTAATGGTTTATGGGGTAGGTATTCCTCTGAATAATGGTTTGTGGGGGTAGGTATTTCTCTGAATAATGGTTTGTGGGGGTAGGTATCCCTCTGAATAATGGTTTGTGGGGTAGGTATTCCTCTGAATAATGGTTTGTGGGATAGGTATTCCTCTGATTAATGGTTTGTGGGGTAGGTATTCCTCTGAATAATGGTTTGTGGGGGTAGGTATTTCTCTGAATAATGGTTTGTGGGGTAGGTATCCCTCTGAATAGGTATCCCTCTGAATAATGGTTTGTGGGGGTAGGTATTCCTCTGAATAATGGTTTGTGGGGGTAGGTATTCCTCTGAATAATGGTTTGTGGGGGTAGGTATTCCTCTGAATAATGGTTTGTGGGATAAGTGTTCCTCTGAATGATGGTTTGTGGGATAAGTATTCCTCTGAATAATGGTTTGTGGGGTAGGTATTCCTCTGATTAATGGTTTGTGGGGTAAGTATTCCTCTGAATAATGGTTTGTTAGGTAAGTACTCCTCTGAATAACAGTTTGTGGGATATTTATTCCTCTTGAATTATCTTGATGGTATTCTTCCGATTACGGCATCTCGATATTGTTTCGCCAGACCTTATTTGCGATGATTTCCAATTATCAGCAAGGCATTAGTTTTGCTATTGTTTAAGATTTGTTCACGAGAACCTTCGCAAAATCCAAAATTAAATTTCTGCGAGATCCATTTACAGAGCTTAACTTGTACTGTGACTAATATCTTGGCAACGCAAATCACGATCTCAAACTTTAGGCAAGAAGAGATCAAATGACATGAACACATAAGAAGGTTGAACTTGAAATATTATGGATATGTGCCACTAATGTATTTCAAATATTAAATGTGATGCATCACTATCAATTAGTTAATCTGTATCAATTTTATATACATGGTACATGCATCTATTTCACCAGATTTCAATGGAGGAGTTTGCTCTCAAACTATTTGGATTCATAGTGAAAGAAAAATCACTTCAAGATTTCTATTCAATCATTATTTCATGGTAATCAGAATCACAAATTGATTTAGGTGTGAGATTAAGTAAATGTCTTACACAATCTACTGAAAATAATTTTATGTTCTCCTCAGCTAGCTTTCTCAGTAGAAAATGATCCAACCAGAAGGAAGCTGTGGTTGGCTATTCAAGGTTGAAGAGCTTTGATTTCATTCAAACAATATCGATGCTCTTTTCTTCATCATGTGATTAGCTTTAAAATGTCATCACGTGATTAGCTTTAAAATGTCATCACGTGATTAGCTTTAAAACGTCTTCACGTGATTCCCTTCCATTGAAACCTTACAAATTGTGGAACAGTTCATATGTTTATTAAGCCTGATGCACACTAGTACCTACTATAACGTCAATTGAAAATGAACGATGAACTATCAGTATGTTGAAATATATAGGATAGAATAGGGTGGAGGAAAAAGGCCAGACGGATGGTGATCTACGCCACAGACATAAACTTCCACCAGTCGGGGGACGGCAGGGTGAGTATTGAATTCAATCCGATTTAAACTCTGATAGAATACAAAATTTTACCTCGTGTTTCCAGTTAATGCAATGTTAGATTCTGGATTTCTCAGAATTAGATTATAGTATCCTTTTATGCATGTAAAACGACGAACATAAGAAACAGTGATCAATATCATTAATTCCCTAAAATACAAACCCGAGAACAGGACAAACATGAAGCCCTAGAAGCATTAAAGGCGGGAACAAGTATCTAGGAGGAGTTAGAACACAATAGATAAATGAAAATTCAAAAATGTTTTTACTGGGGTACATGTAAAAGGGCAGCTACATGTAACATGTGCAGTGTACATGTTTAACATTATGTTTTTATTTTCTATTTTCATAAAATATTTATTTTCCAGAAAGTTACCACCAATTATGATATCATATATTTGCCCAATTCTCTATTTTGTGTTCCTTATAAGAGATGTATGAGATTAATTATCGTTCATTATCTTCACCTTTTCATCACAACAGGGAGTGCTTACTCCTCTTAGGCACCTGATCGCACCTCTAGTATATCCAGGGGTCCGTGTTTGCTCAACTCTCTATTTTGTAATCATTATAGCAGATATATGAGATTTATCACTGTTCGTTATACCGACCTTTTCATCACATAATAATATTGCAAATAAGATACGATGATAGTTACATCACATTCACTTTGCTTTTAGTTTGCAAATATTTTGGAACCAAATGATGGTCTATGTCATCTGAATGATGCTGGCAAATATACAATGGCTGAAATTCAAGTATGTATCATGCTATTTCTATATCTGATACTATTTGTAATATATAATGCATTCTGAAGTCAAATGTAAGGCATATGTTTGTTTACTAAGTAATTATATGCCTTTTCAAGGATATTTCGCTTATGTGGTGACGTCATCAGCTTTAGACAAAGTACTAAAGATCCATAACCGTGGTAGGAGCCATGTTGGTTCTTTATCGTACCAACGCTTATCGTGTTACAAGGCCTCGGTTTTAAAAATCTTATCCAGAAGACCCGCAACAATCTTATCCGGAAGACCCGCGAATCTGGAAGACCCGCAAAAATCTTATCTGGAAGATCCACGAAAATCTTATCCAGAAGACCTGCGTAAATCTTGTCTGGAAGATCCACGGAAATCTTATCCGGAAGACACGCGAAAATCTTATTCGGAAGACCCATGAACATTTCATTTAGGCATGTTATAAAACTTGTTTTCGATGACAATAGAATCCCCGACACTGCCGCACACTACACGGTCGTTGAAAATGGAAGTGAGATACAGTCAGTCGACGCACGAGGGTCATACAAGAGACACACTGCATTTGAAATATTTTGTAGAGAACAGAGATTGCAATTTAATGATAATTATATGTAAGCATGTCAGAAATAGAAAAAAATAAACTTAGAGCTGATATACATTATATGTATACAGACTGATGAAAACACGTGTGTATGTTACTGCAACAGCCTCTTCGCTAGCCAAGGATTTTCTATGGTGTCATGATAGGGACATTTGCAAAAGCGTGACAGCTCGTTAGTCACAAGAAGCCAACACGCAACGCGCCGTCACGCTAACATAACTTTACACAACTTGTATTCGCGCCGACAAGCAATGCACCTTCACGCTTTTGCAAATGGTCCAATCCGGACATTATAGTTTCGGTCCACTCCGCTTCCCATAATGGCTAGCGAAGATGCTGCAACACGACTCTTCCGTTTTTGTACATTTCCCAAGACAATTCTTTTTTCAGGATTATCCGTCAGTCGGACAAATCGTACAAAAAGCACGTGAAAACAACATCAACATAATCTTCGTTATTGGAGGAAATGACAATACTGCTGTTCGGAGTTTGTTTTATGATAGTCTGGCCGCCATTTTACCTGGAGGAATCAATAATGCTTCCGCTCTCTCCCCGGACGCCTCCGATATTCTGAGTATTGTTGGAAACAACTACAGGGTATCAGGCTTTTCTATTTTTCTTCTTGAGTATTGATTAAACTCTATAAAGAGATTTTGATTGATTAAACTACATTATGAGATTTTGATTGGTGAAACTACATAAAGAGATTTTGATTGCTGAAAATACATAAAAAGATTATGATTGGTTGAACTACAAAAACAGATTATAATTGGTTAAACTTCATAAAGAGATTTTGATTGGGTAAACTACATAAACAGATTCTGGTTGGTTAATCCACATAAAGATATTATGATTGGTGAAACTACATAAAAAGATTCTGATAAGAAACTTCGAAAATATACTGAAATTGTAATGGTTTAGCATGCATAATGACATATTTCTTACAAAAATTTGTCTTAATTCATGACAGTTTGCATAAAAGCTAAATAATATTCCATCAGCTTCATCAATGAAAATGGAAGGATCTATATATGAATTAATGCAATTCATTATACACAAACCTTTTGCGTCATATTGAATAATGCATATGAATATTGCCTTATGCAATGCAATTCCAAAACAACGAAAGGAATGTTAATTTCGTAAAGAAATCGTTGCTCTCCGACACGAACATCGACAATGTAAACGTATCTTACATATGTACCCTAGGTTTGACACGATGCAGTTTGAGATTTCCCTGTGAACTAGGTCTGCACGTTTTTGTAGTATGGGTATATCCATGAATTTAAATAATCATTTGTTGTTGAAAACGTACTTTCACGAAAACTGATTTATATGCAATGTGAGAAAAGGCTTGGGACCTATACGTAAACATTGAAACTGAAATTGAATACAGCAGTACTCCCAGAATTTAATTGGTCACCATTCGTACATGTACAAATCGAAGCTAACACAAACATTCACATGCTATCTACATATAGTCCCTGAAATCTTGAAAATGTTGATGCTGCAAGCATTATCAAAAGATATGTAGATTTTGTAAACTGATTTATACAAAGAATAATTAGAATGCTATAGATGAATGTGTTTAACTTATTGATTACAAATAATCCTTTTCGTACTGCTGTGTGATTGTTGAACGTAGTTTATCATTTTCTACTCATGATTAGTATAATTAAGATTTATCTGTCATTAAATACTGCACTTATTCATCAATTGTCTGTTAACTGTTTTGGTTTTCTATACTACGGAAATCTGAAATCATAGAATTTTTGACAAGGCTACCCATTGGCAAAATATTAACCACCAGTCAATAGAAAACTGGAAACCCGAACATTACCTATAGGTGTACGCTCTTTAAAAATAGGGAACCGGAGTTAACTATTGTTACATGCACTATATTGGTAGAATGTCTCGCCTCTTTCGAAACGTTTGTATCTCAAACAATGAACACATTCTCATGGTAGGTACTCGGGTCTCATGGTGATCAAGGTGCAAATTTTGATGGAAAAATCATACAAGGAACTCTGTTATATCACAAGAAGTCTCTCTCACGATTCCTGACCATCCTGTGGGTAATGGGATGTAGGGAAGCGTCTACAGGTTCTAATGGATAAAATAGGTACAATGTACATTGAACTTGTCACAGAAGAGCATATATTGATTAATAGATTGATTGAATATTGTTTAACGTCCCTCTCGAGAATATTTCACTCATATGGAGAGGTCACCATTGCCGGTGAAGGGCTACAAACTTTCGGCCTATGCTCGGCGCTTATGGCCTTTGAGCAGGGAGGGATCTTTATCGTGCCACACCTGTTGTAATACGGGACCTCGGATTTTTGCGGTCTCATCCGAAGGACTGCTCCATTTAGTCGCCTTCTACAACAAACAAGAGGTATTGAGAACCTATTCTAACCCGGATCCCCACGGGATTCATATCAAAGAACATAGATCCCCATTAGTCCATGTAGTAACAACAGGTAGGGAAGGATAGGACGATATGTTCAGGTAGAAAGCGAAGACTATCAACAGTGCAGGAATTTTGTCAAAAAGGAAATATCATTGAACTTATACATAAGGTATAACTTATAAGTAAATCACGTTTTATGACTCAACTTTCTTAATTTGGTGAATGGCGGGATATCTGTTTTTAAGTGAGGGGAGTTAGGGGTAGTTGAATACTGTATTATTTCATTTTTCTACTTTGAAGTACTTAAGATTTCTCCATTTAGACATTTACCTGTATCTATTCATGCATGCACAGCGCTTCTGAACTAAATTTGCTGTCTGCTAGTATGAAAAGTGAAGATAACGAACAGTGATCGATCTCATAACTCCTATAAGCAATACAAAATAGAGAGTTGGGCAAACACGGACCCCGTATTGTCTTTGTGTTGTCTATGTGTATATATATTAAATGTTTTTGATGTCCTAACCATCACGTGATCTTTAGAACACGGTTACAAAATGATGCCATCAATCCTGGAATGAACATTGCACGTTGCGTGCAATATATGGCATAATTCTGACAAAATATGCCACTTCGCTTTCAAGATGATGCACGATATTTTCAACAAAATATTTTTGAATAATTGATTGTAACAGTCTTAATTGTAATAAATTCTAGACTGGGCTGTGTTAAAGATCGTAGCGGCTACTTAGCTAGGTTGAACGAACATCTAGGCTAGCGCTATTTTGAGATAACAATCGTTAATTCGTAGCTAGCCTATATATATAAAGCTGTCTTGATACCACTGTATGGAGATCTCATGACTTAATCATATGTACTTATTTTTACAGCGTCTTCGTGAAACTGTTAAAATCGTCACGAGTGGGGTTCCAGAGGAGCTGATCATGGGGCTGTATTCTAACTGTAAAACAGGAGGGTTGGTTTTCTTTTTTAATTTTCTTATTTGCACGCTATGATGACTTGATAATGTTCTGTTAATGTTACACTGAAACATTGATTGTGTATAGTCACTGATATCTGTTAACTTTGCAGACGTACACTCGATAGGACCGACACATGCACAGGCCTGACCATTGACAAATGGGTAATGAAATAATAGTTATAACAAATTAGTCATCTCTTATTTTTGGTAATCCTCATGATATCATTCAGTCTATATTTAATTCCGTTTCTTGATAAATGAAGGTATTTTAAATTTCTTTTGATTATGTACAGCTAAATCAATTACAACGCTTTATTGGGTTCCCTGTTACACAGTAAATAGTATATCTGTTGTTGTTGTTGTTGTTTGTTGTTGTTGGTTTTTTTTTTTTAGATAATTCTATTTTTATCGTACAAAACAGAAAACATAGAAATGCTACATTTTCTCATGCTTCTGTGTTTTAGGCGAATTTTACAGTGTATCTAGTATCCAATTTGACAGTTTGTCCTGAGAAAAGGGACTTTATCTTCACCCTTTTTCCTGAGGGTCTGGAGGAAAGAGTTGAAATAGAAGTGGAGCATGTCTGTGAATGTAAATGTCAACTGGAACCGGAAGCGGTAAGTCAGCCTTATTTTGTTCACAGTTCACTGATGTTACTGTAGATCGCTTATATTTTGCGGCACCTTATTTTTGTGTGTACAATATGGTGTATTTATTCACGTGATTTTTCGCAAATCATTATATATTGCGTAAATTTTCTGTATTAAAGTTTATAAAATATACAGTAGGAGTTTATTTGCGGGAACGAAATATTCGCTAATGGCTAATCTCGCAAAATTACGCGCGCGTGTGTGTGTTTCTGTGTGCATGCGTGTGTGCGTGTAAATGCCAAATGACCCCATAAACGTGTACTTAAACCTGGTTTGGGTTATCTGTAGAGCTTCCAAACGACATTAAAGCGACACTATGATTATACACGCGTGATTTGTTCTTCATCTGGTGAAAAATTGGAGATCCCAAAGTTCTCTTGATAAATGTCACCGTCATTATTGTATGAGGTACTTCATCGCGAAATCGGTAAATAAGATAGATGAATTGTTTGTAAACGATTACAGACTACTTTGATAAACAGAAAAGTCTTCTCGTATCATCTTATGTTTAGTTAAAAATATGACGTCACAAAGCACTATTTCCACCAACTGCCTTATGTTTTCTGCGTTAAATGAATAGGCGGATCAAATTTCTAAAGTCGTGTCGCAAGATGTTGAGGGTCTTCTCTCATTCCAACGGTCACGCTGTCAAACGTATTAATTTACAAATGGTCGAGCTAATGCCTCAGTGAACAAAGAACAAGTAATCACATTAATTGATTTCAATACAATAACAGTACTAAATGTAATACTGAAGGGATTATCTATAGAGGTACAGTTACTGTTATTTGTACACAGGAACCAAACAGTACTAAATGTAGTACTGAAGGAATTATCTAGAGATACTGTTATTTGTACACAGGAACCAAACAGTACTAAATGTAATACTGAAGGAATTATCTAGAGATACTGTTATTTGTACACAGGAACCAAACAGTACTAAATGTGATACTGAAGGAATTATCTAGAGATACTGTTATTTGTACACAGGAACCAAACAGTACTAAATGTAATACTGAAGGAATTATCTAGAGATACTGTTATTTGTACACAGGAACCAAACAGTACTAAATGTAATACTGAAGGAATTATCTCTAGAGGTACAGTTATTTGTACACAGGAACCAAACAGTTCTAAATGTAGTACTGAAGGAATTATCTCTAGAGGTACAGTTATTTGTACACAGGAACCAAACAGTACTAAATGTAATACTGAAGGAATTATCTATAGAAGTACTGTTATTTGTACACAGGAACCAAACAGTACTAAATGTAATACTGAAGGAATTATCTATAGAAGTACTGTTATTTGTACACAGGAACCAAACAGTACTAAATGTAATACTGAAGGGATTATCTATAGAAGTACTGTTATTTGTACACAGGAACCAAACAGTACTAAATGTAATACTGAAGGGATTATCTAGAGGTACAGTTATTTGTACACAGGAACCAAACAGTTCTAAATGTAATACTGAAGGAATTATCTCTAGAGGTACAGTTATTTGTACACAGGAACCAAACAGTTCTAAATGTAATACTGACGGGATTATCTATAGAGATACTGTTATTTATACACAGGAACCAAACAGTACTAAATGTAATAATCAAGGGACGTACGAGTGTGGCGTTTGTCATTGTAATGTCGGATGGTCGGGGGACACATGCGAATGCGACGAAAGAGGAACGGAAGCGGAGGCCTGCGGCACGGATTCAGGGTACTGCATACAGAGTTTCCTATCATTGAGATTACTTCAATATTGCATAAACAGTGCTGTCATTCTGGTAGCGATTGTATTTCCTTAGAAAAAGTTTAATCTTCCTTGAATAATTCTATACGTGTAGTTATAATGCGTGCATGAAAAAAGCAGTAAAACATCCATTATTTTGCAGACTTAAATTCAGAAATGTATGAGTTGTTCAGATTTGTGTATAATTTTTGTATGTATACTGTTTGACGCCTCATACAGAGACTCTACCACCATTAGGTGACGTGTGACAAGTTCTGACAAATGCAAGGCGCTTACTACAGTGTACCGCGGTAGTTCTTTATCGTGACAACGTCTACCCTTGTGAAGGTTATATTCGGAAGACATGTGACTTTCACGTCTAACCGGCGAGAGAGCAGTCACTACATATATCAAACGTGTTACCTTTGAGGCAGCACCGCTATCAAGATTCGAACCAAGGTTTCCCCTCTTGCTAAGCGAGCACCCTAACCACTTGGCTTCCACGACTAGTAACCCTTTTATCACACAGGATTTCCTTAATATTCATGTTTTATATTTTTGCCCCGTACAAAAACGGCTTTTACGAAATGCTTCAGAATATGCAACAATGCCGGAAACTGCACCTGCGGAAGATGTGAGTGTTTTGACGGATACAGTGGGGACCGATGTGAATGCAATGACCTGGATTGCCCTTCAGATAATGGGCTGTTATGTGGAGGTAACGTGTGCAGTTCTTTTTCTTGATTATTTCTCTATATATACAATCGTACGTGGAACTTGCCAACATGTTTGATTAAAATCGATTTCAAGTTCAATGGAGCCAATATTTTATTTTCATAACGATGCGGTTTAAAGATTTATACGTTCAGTCTGTACCAGCACATACATGTAATGTTAAAAATATACGAAGTATACTATGATTTTATCAATTTCCGTGGATATTAAAAATTTTGAATTTGGCAAAGATATGCAGTTGCAAGGAAAGTAGGTCTATAACCTTTTATGGGGTAATAAGTTGATCACGTGATTCCATGGTTAGACAAGCATGATAATGACAAAATTGGTAAGCAAGAATTAAAGAATAAAATACATCAGAACATGATTTACGACGCTAGCCCTTCATGAAAAGCATGTCCAGTTCATAACATCATGTATTTTCAAATTGAAATTTATTTCTTATATATTCATTCTACTTTCACTTCTGTTGGAATTCCCAGCTGTTGAAATGGACGTACTATATTTATCAAGAATTATACATTGTTTGTTTCCCATCTGCAGCACGCTCATGACATGATTATCATTACAATTCGCAAAGATATGAAAGACAAAAATCATAGGAAATTGTAGATATTACACGATGTAGCTTTAGCGTATTGTGTATCTGTAAAGGTCCGGACCACGGACAATGTTCCTGTGGAGCTAGCTCTAGCGTATTGTGTATTTGTAAAGGTCCGGACCACGGACAATGTTCCTGTGGAGCTTGTGTCTGTAACTCCACGTACACGGGGGAGGTCTGTGATTGTTCCACGTCTGCCGACTCCTGCAGAGATAATAATGGGGTAAGCACGATAGAACGCTCAGAAAACTAACGCAGATATTAAAACAATTTATCCGCTGTTTATAACTATGTGTTGTTTGGGTGATTGCCAGTTTAATACACTCACAGGAGCTCTCCAAAACAGGCATGCAATTGAGTCAAAATTCAGATTTGTTACAATATTTATGTATTCCCTTTTACTATTTCAACAAGTTTCCTTAAATGTATTATTGTTTGTATAACGATTCCAAACCCGAGAAATTGATATATGTATAATTATGCTGCACGATATTTTAGATACCGTCACTTATCAGCGACAATGTGTGAAAGGTGAAGATAACGAACAGTGATCAATCTCATAACTCCTATAAAGGTGAAGATAACGAACAGTGATCAATCTCATAACGCCTGCTTTATGTTTTTAACAGACTATATGTACCGGTAATGGAAACTGCGAGTGTGGAAAGTGTCGCTGTGAGGTCGGATTTAGAGGGGATGTTTGTGATCGATGCCAGGTTTAATATTCAACTATTCTGAGCTGAATTCTTTTCTTTTTCTTTTTAAAAATTGACTATATATATGTATAGCCAACCTGTCTTATCAACTGATTTCAAAATCTGGAATGCATGTATCCCTTTAGAACAAGTTGCTGCTAACTGATGTTTGACATTCATTGCAGCACTGCCCGGGTATTTGTGAGAACAACAACAATTGTGTGGAATGTGTTGGATTCAATCAAGGTCCATTCAACACAACGGACTGTAGCGAAAAATGCCAGAACGTCGAAGTTGTATCCCTTTTACAAGATTCTGGTACGTTGAATCTGATAAAGTATTTCAATGAGTGCCTTTTCTTGTCGTACAGAAGCATAAGTTTCATAGAAGTAACGATTTCATAGAAATAAATTTCAAAAGGATTACTAAGGATTTTAACACTTGATGGTTTTAGCTGGAGAAAACGAGACGTCAACAAGCTGTACTCTGCAGGACAATTCCGGGTGTCTTATTGAATTCAATGTTTGTAAGTGTATTTTTTTTAATGAAAAAAATTACTCTGGAGCATTATTCCAGTCGGCTGTTAGAGAGCAAGCCGAAAAAAAAGATTTTAATATTAACATTTACTGTAGTCTATATAGCAATATTTTGAGGTGACTAGGATAGATGGCTCAAAAATATTTATCTAACTGTACTTGTTTTGAGGGTGTGTTTTGTCTGTTGATGAAAGGTGAAGATAACGAACAGTGATCAATCTCATAACTCCTATTAGCAATACAAAATAGATAATAGGGCAAACACGGACCCCTGGACACACCAGAGGTGGGATAAGGTGCCCAGGAGGAGTAAGCATCTCCTGTCGACCGGTCACACATATCATATGCTTTTTTGTTTAGCATATCTTACATTTGTTCTCGAGTAAATAAGAACCTCTCCGCCAATTTTATTCAAACTTAACATAAATTATTTTTCGATATAGTAACTTCAAATAATCCAGAGGGAAGAGATTAAATAAATCCCAATCAATCTAGGTAAGTGAAGTCGTGTATGAAATACTATGAAATAAAATTCAGCTGTGAACAAACACTGGCCATTTTGACAATAGGAGTATATGTAAATCTATGTAAAATACTGTAAATGGGGAAATGATTGCAGTGGTTTTAATTTCGTTATGTTCGTGGTTGGGGATTTTCCCGAGAAATTAAAACAACCGCAATCATTTTGCAAGCGTGACACAATACGTTTTGAACAGTTATCAGTAATCAAAATAAATATTGAATTCCGCGAAAATAAAACCACCGCAATTAGACTAATATGGAAAACCGCGAACTTTTAGCACCGCGAAATTAAAACCACTTACAGTAGTTGGGGAAAATACACAGTCGGAAATATATGCATCTTAATGGTATTTATATTCATGTTTATTTAAAGCTGGGTAAAACTATGATCGCAAGTAATAGTTTTAAAACGGGCAACAGAGAAATCAAATTCTTTTTTTTGAGTTGCAAAAACAGTGTACAAAGACAAGGGAGTGTATGGAAATACTCCTCTTGTTTCAATTCAAGTTTATTTAAAATTTTACCAAGCCGTACCATGATCATACAATGTTGTAATAGCTCAGGTAAGCGATTTAGCTCATGGACTTCTTTTTGCAGATGATTCTGATGGAGGACAATATGTGAAAGTCAAGTCTTGGAAACGTGAGTATTAGCACATCAGTAGCGTTTTGAGTTTGCACGATGAATAGATAGAAACAAGATGTTAAATACAGTCTCGGAATTGAACACACAAGGTGTAGGGGTTAGAACGAGGTCTCAGAAATAAACACACAGGGTGTATAGAAACAAACAAGATGTTCAATACAGTCTCAGAAATAAACACACAGAGTTTGTAGAAACAAACAAGATGTTAAATACAGTCTCAGAATTGAACACACAAGGTGTAGGGATTAGAACGAGGTCTCAGAAATAAACACACAGGGCGTATAGAAACAAATAAGATATTAAATACAGTCTCATAAATAAACACACAGGGTGTATAGAAACAAACAAGATGTTCAATACAGTCTCATAAATAAACACACAGGGTGTATAGAAACAAACAAGATGTTAAATACAGTCTCAGAAATAAACACACAGGGTGTATAGAAACAAACAAGATGTTAAATACAGTCTCAGAAATAAACACACAGGGTGTAAAGAAACAAACAAGATGTTCAATACAGTCTCAGAAATAAACACACAGGGTCTGTAGAAACAATACAGTCTCCGAAATAAACACACAGGGTGTGTAGAAACAAACAAGATGTTAAATACAGTCTCCGAAATAAACACACAGGGTGTGTAGAAACAAACAAGATATTAGATACCGTCTCAGAAATAAACACACAAGCAATGCGATAATTCAACAATAGAATAAATCACTGTAGAAACATACATATAAAACACAGAAATGTTTTCTCATCGCAGATGAGACAAATTTCCTTCACATGGGAATAAAACAGGAGTGTTAATTTGGTTTTTAAAGCTTTCTCATTATGCTGTTGAGAGCAATATTTATTTCGGTGTTTGAAAACAGACTAAATATCTTTTTAATTAGTGTGATAAACTATATAGGAAAGGATTTCTGACAAATTCGACTAATCATTTATTGGTATTAACAAAGCAGTGCTCTAATGTAATGCATATTTAAGAAGAATTGAAGTTTATGATGGATTATTGCATGTTCGTGGGAGAAGTATCATTAGAAAAATCAGTGACAAAAGTAACAAACAAGAAGCCCGGAAGCTCATATCTAAACAGGAAAATGAATTCCCCTTTCACGCAATTCCATCACTGAGAGTGGTAGTTAACAATCAAAGTACTGAAAGTCAATAAAAATCTACTGCCAACAGGCCACCCACGATCTCGCGTCGCCATATTTGTTTACTTTAAAAAATGCCACATGGTCATGAAATTGTCGTGAGATGTTTACTATCCGACTCGGCGATTTAAATGTAATAGAAAATTAGCTTGGTTACCTTCTAATCCGATCAGGTATAATATGCAGATATAATATAACTTGCATAGCTTGATAAAATGCATTTCTTCCTATGATGATATACGATTAGAATACGGAATATACCAATTTAAATGATTATAATGTATAATACAAATTTGTAGGAAAATTGTATGACCTCACGAGCAATAGACACATATTTGTATTATCAATCCTAGTAATCCTTAAAATATAGCCTATCTTTATAAATTAATGTTTATCAAATTGTCGATTTTCTTAATAAATGTCCGCACAAATAGTTCATTTACTGGTTCTGAAATCAGTAGATTTATGATGTTAGGGAATATGATATATCTATGTTTTGTAAAGGCTGCCCTCCCGGACCTGCAGATCCTCTCACGGTCGGACTAGGTCTGTCAGGCGCTATATTCCTTGTGGGGTTACTACTCCTTTTGATCTGGAAGCTTCTGACGATGTTATATGATAAAATGGAGTACTCCAAATTTGAATCAGAAATCCAAAATCCAGCTTGGGAAAAGGTAAAATTCCATACAATTACAATCTCTGAAACTGGACTTTCATGTATTTTTCTGCAAGGAATTGATGTAATTTCCTTTGTTGTTTTTTTTCAGTCCGAAAATCCTATTTACAAAGAGTGTGTAACTACGGTGCAAAATCCTCTACATGATGCAGAATGCATTAAAGATCCGGAGGGTTTGGTCAACAACGAGGAGGAAAAGATCTTGAAAGACGCATGAAAAGTTTGCTATCCATTTAAGTTTCGCTAATTTCCAGTTCGCCTCGAGTTCTCATTTGATTCAACACACTAAGAATTCAGAAAAAGGCAATTGTGTGTCAGAAACTTATCAGCTTGTTAATATTATTTCGCCGATATAGAATTAAAAAAGATTTCAATAATCATTCCTCGGTTTAGTTCACCTCAGATGAAATCTTTAAAAGTAAAATATACTGACTGATACCTGTTCAATGTTTGTTTGTCTTTCTTTCATTTGTAATGCTTTTAAAATTGAATTTTTCGCAAAATAACTGACAACATATTATTATCATCTGTCGTTGTATTGTATATGTACTGACAACATATTAACATCTGGCATTGTATTGTATATGAACTGACAACATTTTAACATCTGGCGTTGTATTGTACAGTGTATATGAACTGACAACATATTAACATCTGACGTTGTATTGTATATGCACTGACAACATATTATCATCTGTCATTGTATTGTATATGTACTGACGACCTGTTATCATCTGTCGTTGTATTGTATATGAACTGACACCCTATTATCATCTGTCATTGTATTGTATATGTACTGACAACCTTTTATCATCTGTTCATATACAATACAATATTCTGGCATTGTATTGTATATGAACTGACAACATTTTAACATCTGGCGTTGTATTGTATATGAACTGACAACATATTAACATCTGACGTTGTATTGTATATGAACTGACAACATTTTAACATCTGGCGTTGTATTGTATATGAACTGACAACATATTAACATCTGACGTTGTATTGTATATGCACTGACAACATATTATCATCTGCCGTTGTATTGTATATGAACTGACACCCTATTATCATCTGTCGTTGTATTGTATATGTACTGACAACCTTTTATCATCTGTCGTTGTATTGTATATGTACTGACAACCCTTTTATCATCTGTCGTTGTATTGTATATGTACTGACAACATATTAACATTTGTCGTTGTATTTTGTTGCTGAAAACGTCACTGGTAGTGTTTGTTTTTCTCCTAGTTAGTTATAGAATAATGAATTAGTGTAGCGTGACGATCATTATGAATGGTATGTCATCCAATTTTAAAAGTTATAACGTTGGAACACGACAAGGTGAATATTTGTCTCCACTTTTGTTTTCTCTTTGAATTAATGATCTAGAAATGGTTTTTTTTGGATAAAAACATTTTGGGACTCTAAAAGCATTACTACTTCCATAGAAAATGAATTTGTTGTGTACACGAAATTGTTTATCTTGTTTTATGCTGATGATACTGTGATCATGGTTGAGACTGCCGGTGATCTCCAAAATGCATTAAAGAAATTTTACTCTAGTCAATGGAAGTTACTAGTCAATACTGACTGAAAAAAATATCAATATTTTCTAGAGGGCCTTTGCCAAAAATGTTTTCTCTTTAATGCTGTTACTATGAAAGGTGAAGATAACGAACAGTGATCAATCTCATAACTCTTATAAGCCATACAAAATAGATAGTTGGGCAAACACGGATCCCTGGACACACCAGAGGTGGGATCAGGTGCCTAGGAGGAGTAAACATCCCCTGTTGACCGGTCACATCCGCCGTGAGCCCTATATCCTGATCAGGTAAACGGAGTTATAAATATAAAAGATTCTAAATACCTACATATTGTTTTTCCAGATCAGGGTTTTTTTTTAAAGCAAAAATATTTATGTGAACAGGCACAGAAAGCAATGTATGTGGTGATCAGAAAAATAAGACAATTAGATTTACCAGTCAAAGCGATTTATTTGATAAAACCGTTGTCCCAGTGTTGCTTTATTGGTGTGAAATTGGAGGCAACGAAAACAGAGATTATTGAACGTGTACATTTAAAATTCTTAAAGTATATTTTCACTTAGAAAGCAGTACACCTTATACGGTATACGGCAAGACAGGGCTTTACCCTTTATATCTAATGTAGCGTATAGTATAAGATGGAACTTATACTGCCTCACTAGTGAGCTAGCTTTTCTGATGATGTGGTAGAGTCTCTCTCTTGAACACGCAAGTTGAGCAACAGCGAGCGTAATCAGACGTTGGATGGTGACCACTACACGTTACAAATTGGTGGCAGCGTAGTGACTCTGGTGTTTGGTGGACTTGCTTCAGGTCGAGTCTCTTAGGAGCTCTGGGACTTCCGTGTCAATGTACTGACGTGGCTTCGTCCGAGGACGACAGGTGGTTGTCGTCGGTAACGGCGGATGCCGTTACTGAATAGGTGCCAAACACTCAGCCCATGCCAAACTTTGAGATGCAGAGCTCACAATTCTCTGTTATATTAACAAGGCTCGTGTTATGTTTCTGTTTACATAGGTTAAGTATACTAGTAAAAGTTTGGTTTAAAGCAGATGTTTTTTAATTTAGAAGTTAATTCTGGACACTATTAAATAGTTTGTAGTGTTTGGCACATCTCATTTTGTTTTAAACATGCTATTTTCTGTTAAGAAATATATATATGAACTTCCAGTTCATGCGGGACTATGCCGCACATGGAATTTCAATTATGACATTAGATTGATGAGAGAAGCCAAACTTTTTTCTATAGAGTATGGTTTCCATGACTCCTCAGAATGAACGTATCTGCAAGTATTTAATGTGTTACATTTTTTATATTGTTTTAATTTTCAAAGGACTAGAACCACCAAGTACCAAATATCGGCCCTGTCTACAAAGACAATTTCTTTGCAGATAAAAGGTCACAGTTTACACGTTCTACAACACTTTAATTGTTGCTATTACAGCCCTACCATTGTGTCATATGCGGTGTTATGGCGTTATCACAACGTTATCAGATATGAAATCAATCGAATCGGAAAATTACTGGCGACCATATGACTTTCAGCAACGAAGTCCAAATATTGACTGGAAATGGGGAGCTTTGAGATACCTCGCACGATTCTAGCATTAACAATTCTGCTTGTGAGGATTCCTGAACAAAATTTGATTTCGATTTCAAAATTTCAGTAATGAAAGTGTCATCAGACAAAATGAAGATCATCGTTATTG